>NC_064851.1:120177433-120417433 GCF_024139225.1 Suncus etruscus
ATTTTAGTAAATTTAGGACATATTCACACATCACTTTTAGCTTCCTCTACTAAAGGAAATATGTTGCTCATGGCACTACATCAGATTGTGTCTTTACTAAGATGTCAAGGAAAGAAACAATTCCCATCCCTGTTCTCTACCGTACAAGAACTTCATCTTAGTGTCTGAAGGTCTTTCCATTTCAAAGCAAAATGGAGTGTGTAAGGAAAGAATCTCCTAGACTGCATCCTAGGATCTGTGCAAAAACCTTGATCACCAATTACAGAAGACTGGTCACAAAAATGTGATGGAGCAGAACTTCTAGAACCATTAAAAAAAAAAAAAAGACTCTATCCTAGACTTTTTCTATGACCTGTTGAAATACCAAGCTCTCTAGCTACAGAAGACTGATTTTGTTATCCACGATTGAGCAGAACATTGCCTGGCACCATAAAAAGATTTTGGGGTTCAATAATGAGCATGTATAGATCCTATAGTTGTTCCCATGACAGTATGCTTCAAGGGTGGAGAAACCCTGTATCTCTTAGGCCAAGGGAATTCTCTTTCTCATTTCCCCAGTACTTATTGTGCCTATGCAAAACAAAACAAAACAAAACAAACAAAAAAACCAAAACAAAACACAAAAAAAACAAAGCCTTGCCTCACCATCCCTACTTCCTTTTTTGTTTCTTTTTTACCTTCTTTTTCTTTTTGTTATTTCTTGTAGTTGTCGTTTTGTTGATGATTTTTTGCTACTGTTGTGTTGTTTTTATTGCTTGTTTTTATTGCTTATGTTTTTGTTTTTGTTATTATTTTTCTTCTTTTTTCCCTTTCTTCTTTTAAACTGCTATTTATACCTTTCAGATGGACTCCAGCTGTTTTTTCTTTGTTTTCTCAACAGAACCACAGAACTTGAATCATCTTGTTCTCCCTCATAAATTGAGTGGGAAAATAGATGGTACCTGAGCAACCAGTCATATGAACACTGAGTGGAAATAAAAAATCATCAGACTTAAACACCAAACCCAAAGTCAATGACAACAAAACCAATATCCAATCTACAGCAAAGAGGACTGGTTACACTTGCAGTCAAAAGGGCAAAGGGGGAAGGTATAAGATGCATGCTAGGAACAGGGATGGAGGGAGGACAACATTGGTGGTGGGAATGGCCCTAATTTATTGTCACTATGTACCTTAATACTACTGTAAAAGATTTATAATTCACTTTGATCACAATAAAATTATTTATATAGAAAAGGGAGTGTGCCTTGTAGCTAGGAAATAGACTTGAACTGAAGCCATGGGCAGGAAGAAGCATAGAGATTTTCCCTTCAATCCAAGGATTCAAGGATGGTAAAAGAGAGAAGCCAGATGTCTTTGGGGTGCTTTAACAAAACCCCAAGTATTGGATCCCCCTATGGTCCTAATCTTTTCCTAACAACATCATTAGAGATTAGGATTCAGCAGATGATTTAAGGTGGTGTGAAGGGAAGGAGCTTAGGTTCAAATAACAGTGGCAGGGACATTCTTCTTTCCTTTCATCTCCTCAGACAGGTTGGCAGAGAACAGTATAATTTCTGTGGACTCAAATCAGCAAACTGAGGAGGAGCATACTTCTAAAAGAATGAATAGAAAAAATACCAAGGCATGCTATCCAATCATAGTTCCAAGAGCTCTTCCTAAATGTAGTCAATGGACAAATTTTTGCACTGAAGGCATGTATGGAGCAAATATAGTAAGATGATTGACCTGTGCCGAGTATTAAATTGAGTGTGCACAGTAATTTTCTCATATCTAATCTATGACATTGTAAAAATGATTCAACAATAATGGTTGAAATGGTAGCACAACAGTAGGGCATTTGCCTTGAATGTAGTAGACCCAGGATGGATATAAGTTTGATCCCCAGCACCCCATGTGGTCCCCCAAGCCAGGAGTAATTTCTGAGTGCAGAGCCAGGAGTAATCCTTGAGAGCCACTGGTTGTGGCTCCAAAAACAAAAAAAGAATTATAAAAATTTCAACAATAAAACATAAACATATTTAAGACACAAAATAGAATCAAATAGCTAATTTTTCCACAGGAAAAAATACATAAATTTATTCTTCCTAAATTCTATTAAAATATAATCTCAATAAAGATGGGAAATAGTATAGTCGTTAGGGTAATTGCCTGGCATGTGATGAACCCGGGTTCAAATGCAAGAGCACTGCCAGGTGGTCCCACTGGAAGCCACTCCCCCCCCCTTCCAATCACGGTGATATGGGTAATCCCCAGCATTGCAGAATCCAAGCAGTGTAGGTCCTGACACAGAACCACTGACCTTATTTCCCAAGAATATTTGGAATTTGCCCTCCACCTAAAAGAAAACCTTCTGGCTAGTCTTCAAATTACTAAGAAATGGTTAAGAGTTGGGGCCGTGGTGGTGGAGCAAGAGGGAAGGCGTGTTTGCCTTGCATTCGCTAAAGCTAAGACGGGCCAGACTGGGACTGAGGTTCGATCTCCCAGCTTCCCAGATGGTTCCCCAAGCCAGGAGCTATTTCTGAGCACATAGTCAGGAGTAACCCATGAGCGTCACAGGGTGTGGCCCAAAAAAAGCAAAAAAAAAAAAGTTGTTTCCTTTTGAAAAATTGATATTCCTATTGAAAAATCAATAGTTTCTAACAACTCAATAGGAATATCAATTTTTAAAAAAGATTTTTCTTAATCCACTATATTATCTAATGGCTTAAAATATTAACCAAAAGTAACTATTTTTGGACTCTCCCTTCTGCTCTATTGATCTTTTTCTTTATCTTTATATCAATACTGCCTGTATACTTATCACTGTGTCATTTTAGTAACTCTGAAATCAGAAGCTAGTCATCAATTTTTACCACCAAGATTTTCTGTATTTTGACTAGACTGTATTCAATCCATAGAACAATTAAGTAAGATTTTATAACTCGGCCATATTGATTCCATCAATCCATAAACACAGGTAAGTTTCCATTTATTTAGGCTTTCTTTTCTTCTTTCAATTATGGTTTTTCTATTTTCTATATGTATTTCATATCTTTTATTCTGTTTATTTCTAAATATTACTGTTATGAATGATATTGCTTTTTAATTCAATAACAGTAACTAGATACCATCCAACAGTTTATTTTCAGTCTAAATAATTTATTTAGATTTCTAATTTGTGTTAAACACATTTTATTTAACAAGTCTGAACTAATGGTAGGTAGTATGTTTTTTTTGGTGTATGTTTCAAAATGATTGCTATGAAATTTATCAAAATTAATCCTAGATGTAAATGTAGCAAAAGATTAACATAATAGTTAGATATCTAATACACTCCCATATACACTATTTCATTACATATCATACTTTTATTAATTAATAGAACCCACCAATGCCACCTGATCATGCTCAAGATTGAACCCAGGGTCCAGATCAAACTCATAGCCCAGGTAAGTTTGTGTTATAATACTTTAGCTTCTTCTCTTGCCCCTATGATTTATTATTTGTGCACTTTCAATATATATTCCATGATTGCTGAATTTTCTATTCTACAAATTAATTATATCAAGTAATTTAACACTGATATTTATGTATTCTATAACATTTTCCTTTTTATTTTCTATGTAATAGTTTTTTATGTATAGATTCAATGAGAAGGATCATTATAGCCAAATATAATTATTCAATTTCTTATTGTAGCTCAAATTTTGCTTTATATTTTCTTTTTATATTATTCTTTGATTAAAATATCTTTATTTCAACACCGTGATTACAAACATGATTATAGTTGGGTTTCAATCATAAAAAAAACACCCCACCCTTGACCAGTGTAACATTCCCATCACCAATGACCCCATCTCTCTGCTTTATGTTTTCTTAAGCTTTGCTACATAATTGTCCAGTGTCTTTAATATGCCTTTTTGAAGGTTGATTTTTTTATCATAAATACTTAGAGTACACTACTTTTATTAAAATGTGAAGACGTTAAAGTTCTTTGATTAAACATTATTATGGTCAATCCAGTTTGCTCACATGTAGTGTGTGTATGTTAAACTTGTATGTCTCTTTACTTTAAACCACCTATAAGCATCTCCATATATTTCTATGCAGCTAATAGTTATATGCTTTGATATCCTGCCTGATAATAATTCAGTTAACATATGTTAAACATGAATAATTTATTTATACCGATATGGTTGGAACTAAATTAACTATTTTACTATAGTAGTCTCACAAGTCTGCTGCCCTGAGGAAGGTGGTTATATTTTCTATTTCTTTAAGAACCAGTCTAGGGTTGCTCTTAGATTGCAACATGAAGCTAAAGCTTTTTTTTCCCTAAGAACTATTTACAATAGATAATTTTTATAATTATACAAATGATCACCATAGAAGATGTAGAAAAGACATCAGAAAAAAAACATCTAATGATAAAAAGCTCAAATAACTTATGTATAAAAGGAAACTAGCTCAATGTGTTATCAATATAACTAATTACAGCATAAATCATACGCAGTGGCTAATGATAAATAAAGACTAAGATCAAGAAAAACATAAGAAGCCCATTTTTATCACTCTTATTTAATATGACACATGAAGTTGAGCTAAATCATAGGCAAAGAAAATGAAAAAAAATTATCAAAATCAGTAACATAGAAGAAATACTGTTGTTGTACCCAAATGACAGGATCTTAGAACCAGTAATTTTGAAGACAGTAGACTATTAAATTAATAAAAAGTTCATCATATAAAAATCAATATAAATAAGAAGTATGTGTAAATACATGTCATTTCTCTACGGTAATAATCTGGAAAATAAATAAACTTTTCCATCTACAATAACATCAAAATGTTTAAGAAATAGTAATAAATTTAAAGTGAAAGGTTTATATAATGACAACTACAAAACATTGATGAAACTGAATATTAAACAAAAACTAAGTCATTATGTGTTCATCAGTCAGAAAAATTACCTTATTACAATGTCAATATTGTCAAAATTCACTTATAGGTTCAATGCAATCTTTATCAAAATTCCAGTTTTTTTTACAGAAATAGGAAAGTAATAATAAAAGTTGTATGAAAATATAAAATACCCTGAATAACAAACCAATGGTGAGAATAAAGAACAAAGTCAAAGATATCACAGTCACTGAGTTGAAAATATACTTTAAATTAATTATAATTAAAACCACATGATACTGGCATAAAAGAGACATACGGGCCAATGGAACAGACTAAAGAAATAGAAGTATAAACTCCCATATTTACATTTAACTATTTCATTTTGCTTTTGGATTTTGGACCACATGTAGAATGTTCAGAGGTTACTCTTGGCTCTGCACTCAGAAACCACTCCTTGTGATACTCAGGAGGCCATATGTAATGCCAAGAATCTAACCCAGGTCACGTGCTTTACAGTGTATATCCTAGTGCTCCCTCAATTAAGGTATAATAAATGAGTCAAAAACACTTCATGGAAGAAGGATAGGTTCAGCAAATAGTGTTGGTTTACCTGGACAAAGGCAGACAGATGAACTTGGACTCCTGTGGTACACTGCTCAGAGGAATCAATTCAAAGACTAAACATAGAGCATTTGCCTTGCACATGTTAGGCCAGGGTTCAAACCTTGGTAACTTACTAAAGCACATGCATATAGCCTAAACATTCAACTTGGATTAAATATGAAAAATTAGAACCTGTTACCATAAAGCCCTCGAAAACTTTTGGAAACTTTACAAAACAAGCTCCTGGACATTAGTCTTGATACTGGTGCTTATATACAACAAATGCACAAAAATTAAAAAATAAACAAATGGAATTACATCAAATGGAAAAACTTCTACATCACCAAACAAACAAATGAACAAACAATCAAACAAAAAATGATAAAGGCAGTTTGCAGACCATATTTATAAGAGGTATCTAAAATATGTATGAAGAATCTGTAAACTAAAGTCCTGTCCCTTAAGCCAATATTAAAAATGGGGAAAGAACCTGTTAAACATCTTTCCAAATAGGACTTTAAATGGCTAATATGTATATGAAAATAAGTACCAATTGATATATGAAAAAATTCAATATCACTAATAATCATAGAATGAAAATTAAAGCCACAATATTATCTTATATCACATCTGGGATGTTTTAACAAGTACATAGAAAGTGTGTCAGGCAGAAATCAGTTTTCTAGAAATGTACTGGGAAGTTTTCAACAGAACTTCTATGGGAATGAAAAACAGTTGTGTGGAAGAGGGAGATAAAAATGCCAACATTCAGTCATAACTGTGGCCTCCTCAGAATCTCTGGGGAGCTATAGAACTAAGATGACCATTCAAGAGTTGCTTCGAGCTGAGGCTATAAGCTAAGTCTTTGCATTTTTTATATTGACAATCATGAGAAGTGAACTGACCCCTAAGAGGGGCATATTTTTGAGGAAAACTTTTTTTTTTTCCATTCAGGGGAATTTTGAGGAAATAGATAAGGCCCAGTCTGTGTTAAGTAAGCAGTAGTCATCACAGCTCAGAGGATATGATCTCAATTTTGAAAGTGAGAATACAAGATTTTCCTATAAATTCCACCTCATTCCAATCATAAACCAAAGAAAGAAGAATAAAAGAAATATGGGATCATATCTCATATGATATGAGATCATCCTTTTCTGGGAGAAAAGGAAAATATACCAAAAAGTACAGAATTTAAAAAAGAATACCAAGTAAGAACAAAATAAGATATGTTTTGGGATCTAAGATCAATAATTTGCTCAAAAGTGAGATCAGTTTTTAAGATGAGCGTTTAGAGAACTTATTTGAATTTTATTAGGAAGGAATCAATAAAGAAGGGTAAGATTTAGGTTGATTATAAGAAAATGATGCTATGGAGCAAAAGAATCTTATAAATAAGGGTGAGAGTAAGAAATAAGAAAGATTGTTTTAAGCAAACAACTGGTAGAATCAGCAGGTATTTGATAGAATGTGACAGTAAGTCTCATCAGCTTTCTTCGAATTCTGAAGCCACTGCACACAAACCCCTATGTATTTTCTTTCTCTGTTCATGCCAACTTAGTTCCACTCGTTAACTAAGATCAAATAAAGTCTTGACTACATTTCTCAGTTTTTATCTATTCATCTAAACAAGCATTAACACAACTCAACATAATTATCATTTAATTCTCCTTGTGCAAGTTCATTGGCGATTTCTAATTACAAATGCAATTTTAGGAAAAACTTATTGGTGTTTCGAACTTTAATGAGAATAAATAAGGACTGGAAGATTCATTGTTATATTTCTATGTAAGTATCAGGATAAAATTTTTTTTCTACATAAAATAGTATTTCTCTGACTAGTAATAACACCTCCCTTTTTAACTGGTTAACTTGTTTTTTATAGTTTCTATACATTACTCATTGAAATTTCATGACACAAGGTAGCCAATAGGTATACCCTAAGCTTTTCAATAGCTAATCGAATTTCTACAGCAAATTTTAACAGTGTAATTTCTACACTATCAAGTGAAATAACTTACCCAATATTTAAATGGACATATCACAGAGTTTTATGCATAGCCTATTATCACCTTATTATAATATATATTTGATATATTTTTATATTATATCATGGCATTCTATGTCAAATTGAAGAGCAGTTTAGAATTGAGTGCAGAGATAGTAGAAGCATTAAAGAACTTGCCTTGCATGATGCAAGTCTGGGTTGAACTTCAACAAGTGGCCACAAAAACATCAAATAATGCAGCTCTGGAGGCTCCTAGCACTGCAGATCCCAGTAACAACACTTTATCCACAGGTCCTCATATTAGCCCTTGCAGGCAGGAGTCCCTGGGCATCACAGGCACTGCTTGGAAGATGGACCAGTCCTCCTCTCCAACCCCCAATAAAGAATTGAACTTTTCAAGTTTGTTGTTTTTTGTTTATTTGTTTTTATTTTGTTTTGGGGGCACACCTAGTGGTATTCAGGACTATTCCTGGCTCTGTACTCTGAAATCACTCCTGGAAGGTCAGGGAACCATGTGGGGATTGAACCCAAGTCAAAGCATGCAAGCCAATCACCCTACTGTTGTGATATGGCCCCAGTCCATGTTTAACATATCTTTGTAGGATCTAGTGCTTATAACTTATGGCAGAGGACTTGCTAATCACTTGGAGAAAGAACAATACTTAGTGCTGGCTTTGACCTTTTTCTATTCTGCCTTAACTTTTCTGCTCTGAATAGATTATATGTCATAAAAGATGAGTCCACAGATCAATAATTAGTATATAAACCTTGATAGTAGTTTGATCTCTCATAATATGCTCAGTCTATGATTATATGATTTCCATAATTAAAATAATATTGATATGTTCAAAGTTAGTGTGATTCTAAATTTAATTCATAATTAGCTGAATAACAAGGACAGCATCAAATTTGTTCATCCTCTGCCTGTAATCAATTTTCAGTAAGAATTAATCAATATTTAAAGTCCACCCTTTAGTCATTGCTTCTTATATATTTTCTGTGTCTATAAGGTTGCTTAATTTTTACCAACTTTAACTAATTTCATTACCCTAAATAAAAGTACAATAATACACCACATAAACTTTTAATTAAAATATATAGCTGTTAAAATAAAATGGAGCTGCATATTCCTAAAGGTAAATAATCCCATTTTCCCCAAAACCGTGTGTAGATATAAGGGAGCATATAACATACACACCCACTTTTTCCTATAGTCTTTGAATTTTTAATGATGAAAGCTAAATTAAAAAAACTCCCAAAGTAGAAAACTCACAGTAACAACCAAAGGGTCTCTTGTCAGAAATAGAGACAAAATCATAAAAGATGCTTTTCTCTAATACTATAGAAGTATGAGGTTTGACATGTATGAAAGGATAGCTTGAACCATACACTGAGAAGCAGATGGGAGTGATAACAGTACAAGGGCTTCCAATAATGCAAGTAGAAAACTGAAAGTCCAGGTCTGGTTACATAAGGTTAAGCGAGAGGTTACATATCACTGTGCATGCATATGTTTAAATGACTCAGATGTTTTCTTTTTTGCTTGGTTTTGAGCTATGTCGATTAATAGCCATAGCATACTCATAAGGGCTTGGAAGAACATCTATGGTGGTTCCTAGGATTAAAACCAGCATGGCCACATGAAAGACAAGCATCCTAATTGACTTTCCACCTGCCCTGTTTATTGAATTTTTTTTCTGGAGAATGTGAAGTTTCTGGAAGTAAAATAAAAGGGTTATTATGAACTTCAACATTATGAAAATTACTTAAAATGATCAATTTCAAGAAATACTGGATAGCTTCTATGCAAAATATTTCAATGCACCATTTATGAATGAATAAATCTCCAAGACAGTTTATGACAGTGAAAGTACTAAGAAATAGGGCCAGGAGAGATAGCACAGTGGCATTTGCCTTGCAAGCAGCCGATCCAGGACCAAAGGTGGTTGGTTCAAATCCCGGTGTCCCATATGGTCCCCTGTGCCTGCCAGGAGCTATTTCTGAGCAGACAGCCAGGAGTAACCCTGAGCACTGCCGGGTGTGGCCCAAACCCCCCCCCAAAAAAAAGAAAGAAAGTACTAAGAAATAAATTTTGAAAGCAACCCCTTAGACTCTATTTAAATAAAAAAAGCTATCTTCAGGTAAATGTCCCTCATTTCAAATTTTCAAGTTTCATAAAATCCATATTTTGTTTATTATACACTGATGCCTAAAATTTATATAAATATGCAAAAATATTTTTCTTACCTCATTTACTATTGGAAAACAGCACAGATCTACATGATAACTCATTAAATTGATCTATAGGCAAGTCTTCAAATAGTTTTATTTTCATCAATGAAGATACAAGTGAAAATCCACTTTTATATGTAAAACTAAACTTAGCCCGATTTTATTTGTCATATATTTCACCTTAACAAAGTAATTTTGGGATATTTCTAACCCCCTTAAAAGATTTTCATGTGACATTAATCATAATTGTTCCATAAACAGCAGTAAATAAGCTTTTCCTAACTCTAGCAGTCTAACATTCATCTGAGCAATAACCATCAAGAGTCCAAAGAAGCTACAGTGACACTAATAAATTATGTATAATATCACAAACTCCTCCTTTTGATTGAAGCACCAATAAACACACTGCTTGGCAATTATCTTGATATAATATCTGTTGCCATATTTTGATTCCAAAGAGTTACTTGTATCAGAAAGGCAATGGATTAGATAAAATGTATTTTATTGCCATTATATATTTTCTGATGTTATAGTAACTTAAATAATTGACTCTTAGGGGCCTGAGCGACAGCACATCGATAGTGTTTTTGCCTTGCACGCGGCTCACCCAGGACAGACCTTGGTTCAATCTCTGGCGTCCCATATGGTCCCCCAAGCCAGGAGCAATTTCTGAGTGCATAACCAGGAGTAACCCCGAAGTGTCACTGGGTGTGACCCAAAAAACAAACCAAACCAAACCAAACCAAACCAAACAAAACAAAAAAACTGACTCTTAGATCTTTGATTATTTTTTTTAATTTCTGTAGCTAATTCTTCACTGCCATTACTATTTTGTATATATTACTAACTCAAATCCAAGTTAATTGAAATTCTTTATAATATATCTACATGTTTCTACTAGCTTCTAATTATAGGATAAACTTTGAGCATTCTGCTCTTCTAGATGATGGTAAAATCAAGAATCGGAAGTAAAATGCAATCAGTCAAAAGCACTGTCAGGAAGAGCTCTGCCTGTTATTGGTTTGACTTGAGAGACAAGAAATGAAGCATAATCACCTAATGTATCAGTATATGTGTATGAGAGAACAAAATTTACATTATGACTGCTTCTTAAAAACATGTTTCTTGTTATTAGGCCACTTGGTTGGATAACTGATGATGCTGATTGACATACTTTTATTTGTGGGGGAAGGTTTAGGCAATACCAGGTGGTGATTAGGGGTTACTCCTGGTTCTGGACTCAGAAATAACTCCTGGCGAGCTCAGTGGACCATAAAGGATGCCAGAAAAAGAACCTAAGTTGAGTCAACCGGGTGCAAGGCAAACACCTTCCCCACTGTGCTATGACTGTGACCCTAACCAGGATATTTTTGTCATTCAGTTGTCACAACTATAAAATGGTAATCACATCTATGAAATGGTGAAGTATGTTACAGGTTCTGAGGATGCATAAATCCAATACTATGACTAAGTTTAGTATTCTCAGACACATGATAATTGTACAGAAAATATTAGGAATTCTTAGTTTGGAGCGCCTGGGAATGTGATGAATGACTATCTTTTCAGAAGAGTTCTCAAGACTGTCTCTCACAATTCAAGTCCAAGTGAATCATCTGCATATCCCTCTTATGCCATCATTTAACTATGGCTTTTATCATTCATTTTAATCAATTCCTTATTGTTCTCAACTTCCTCACTATTCCAGACCCTCTTTCAAGAACCTACTCACCTTGAAAATACCCCATTAGAATGTGTGTCTAGCATAGCACAAAGCGTCTTACTATAAACTAGATGAGACAGAGACTAATTGCTGAGTTCAGTCTTCTAAAGACTGCTATTTTATTTGTGCAGCATAAGATGAATTAGACTCGGGGGAGCTATTGCACACCATTGATTCCTTTCTCCATTCAATAAAATTTTGTCACTTTGACAACTTTTAACACTAAACTTTGTGACTGAAGGTATGCCAAAAAGTAAATATTTCTTTATGAAAGTTAGTTCTGTATATAAAACACCAGAAACTCTATAATAGGACCAGAGACAGATCTGCACTAAAGAAATCTCCAGGGGTCAAAAAGTATAATTTTTACAAGCATTAATTATCCTAATTAATATAATATAACATAATAATATAATATAATAAAATAATATATGGTATAATATGATGTGATGTGATATGATATAATATGATATTTCTAGGGGTTTTTTTGTATGTAGCTGAGTTTAATCTATTAACTTATTCAAACTTATAGAAACTATATGTTTATTTACTGCATAATTTTTAATATCTAGATGCTGGATGTGGCTTCTGTCCTCCAACATCAGTGGGATTTCAATGAATCCACTTCAGGGAGAGTGGGTTGCACGGGCGGCAAAATATAAAATATGAAATAATGAAACCACACACAGAGTATCAACATATCTTCTGGCAGGAGTGCAATAAGTTTAATTTTTTAAGCAGGGGGTTTTATAGGGGTAAAGCCAGTCATAGGTATAGAGAAGAATGTTTACAATCACAAAGCAAAGTTCAACAGTAACAATACTTAAGCTATGAGTGTGAGCTATAAGAATTCTAAGTTACTATGTAAGACTACGAAGTAATAGGATAGGTACAGAGGGGACCACATATTCTAGCAGCCCTGGGGGTGAGGAAAGAGGATATGGGATATAGGACAAAAACGGAGGAGTAGGAAAGACAAACCGGTGATGGGAATCCCCCCTGATTTTATGTAAATATGTACCTAAAATATTATTGTCAACAATATGTAAGCCACTAGGATCAAAATAAAAATTATGTTAATATAAAAAAAGAATTCTAAGTTACAAAGGAGAAGGTTACAACTCAAGGCAGCTTTTTGCAAGCTCACTTCAAATGCAAAATAAGGGATTATTAGGAAGTAGAAAAAATATCTAAGAACTTTAGAGGTGAGCTCTATTATTTTAGAGGTCAAGGAAGGAAGGACCAAATCCCCTAAGGTGTGGCTCCCATTTTCTGAGAAGAGTCAATAGCCCAGGATCTGTATTCAGGCTATGCCCTTGATTACCAGAAACTGAAGCTGCAAGGATATATTTGAAAAAAAAAATTGTCTTTGCTTTTAGGTGCTAAATATTATCTTAGAAAGGATTTCTCTTAGTAATCTTTGGTGCTGGAATTTCTGAGCCAAATTATTTGATAGAGGTCATAATTTTGCCTGAGATTTTACAAAGGAGAGATAGCCAAATAATGACAGAAAATGTAATACCAAGCATAAATTCTCTTTGGGAATTCCTCAACTATCCACGCACGGGAAAAGGCATCAACACTGGGCCTTTTGAGGAACCCCATAGGGGTTATTTCAGTTCTCCACCCCAGGAAAATCTGGGGATACATCTGGTTTTTCTCCTGAGTTTCTCTAAGTTTATTCTTACCATGGCATCTATATGTTTAATATTACTGATTTATATTTCTGTGCCTTCACCAAGGTAATCACATTTTTATAAATGTAGGGCAGTGTACTCCCTCATAATTTTTAGTCCTAAAGCTAGAGTGATAATTTTGGAATTGCACTTATTTATTTTTATATAGTACAGTATTGATAAGAATTTTAAACATGTTTCACTGAATTTTAAACATTTTAAAAAATGTTTTAACATTTCAAACAAGAATGGTCAGGGCCCAGAGTGGTGGTGCTAGAGGTAAGGTGTCTACCTTGCAAGTGGTAGCCTAGGAATTGACAGTGGTTTGATCCCCTGGAGTCCCATATGGTCCTTCCAAGCCAGGAGCTATTTCTGAGAGCATAGCCAGGAGTAACCCCTGAGCATCAATGGATGTGGCATAGCAATTTAAAAAAAGTATGATTGAAAAGCTAGGCACTTGAATTTGAGAGAGGTCCACTGCTAGTGTCTGAATCTGTTCAATGTCCTTCAGGACCAAAACTAACATATCTACCACCTTCATCCAGGTAATCATTAGAGAAGTGATGTGAATATCAGTTTTGGGTAATAGGCTAAATTTTAGGAAGTTGGAGAAATAACAGTATAGTGGGTAAGGTGTTTGCTTTGCACAATGCCTTGCACCATCCTCAGCATCCCATATTTTCTCCTAGCAGCACTATGAGTGTTTCCTGAGTGCAGAGCTAAGAGTAACTCTGAGCACCGCTGGGTCTTCCTCTAAAACAAAGCAAGAAAACAAAATAAAAATATTGTAAGTTTGTCCTCCTTTCATCAAAGGGGACACACATAAGTGCTTTTATTCCAAGCAAGATAGTGAAGAATTATAGAAAAACTACCCTTATTGTGATGGTGCAATCTCATCTTCTGATGAATGAAACTAATCTATAGAACTTATAGATTTATTCTAATGCTTCCATGGTATATAATGTGGGTGTGAAATCTCTGCATTTATAGGAGAAACTCAAACACATCAATTCAAAAGCTCTTAGCATTACCAGAGTAAGTAACATTTCCCATATACTGACAGAACCAAAGAAAGACACAGCCTTCTTCTTCCCATCAGATTATTTCCAAGTATCCCAGACTTCCCATCTTATATTTCCCACAAGCACACAGCTATCTTCAATCTTCATTCTCAACGTCAAAAGATATTTCAAGATAGGGTCCATAGTGATAGTACAACAGGTGCTTGTCTTGCACGTGGCTGACTTGGATTCAATCTCCCTTCCACATTCCATATGGTCATCCAGACACCTCAGAAGTAATTTTCTGAGTGCAGTACCAGTAGTAAACCCTGAGCACTCGCGATGTGCTCCTTCCCCACCCTGTAAAAAAAGATATTTCTAGATGTCTTAAAGACCTACAAGAAAGAAGTCAAGACCTTGCAATCTCACCAGATCTGCTTTCCTCATTCCAATAGCTATAGGCACTTAAATAACCATCCTTAGGAAAAGAAATCAGTTCTAAGTTGAATGTGATATTAAAGGAAATGTGGTTTAAAGGAAACCAGCATTAAATATTGAAGTTAGACTGTCAGAATAAACCAGAGACAAAAATAGTCACTGAACTGATGAAAAAAGCTAAGATATTTTTAAAATTTATTTATTTATAGTGGTTACAAGATTGTTCATAATAGTTATTTTTTTCCATAGATAGTTGTTCATGAATGAGTTATAGTCGTATGACACACAACAATCTTCACAAGTGCACATTTCCTACCACCAATGTCCCCAGTTTCCCTCTCACCTTCTCCAATGTCCTCTCTCCTTCCTGTCTCTGGGACATACATTTTTTTCTTTGCTCTTTCTATTTTACTTTCTTTCTCTCTTTTTTTCCCATTTAGACACCAATGTCCCTAGTTAAGTATCTTCTTTTTTGTTTATTTGTTTTGTTTTTGTTTGGGGGCCACACCCAGTGACACTCAGGGGTTACTCCTGGCTATGCGTTCAGAAATTGCTCCTAGAAATTATTCACCCAATACTCATCAGATAAAGGATTAATATCCAAAATATACAAGGTACTGACAGAACTATACAAGAAAAAAACATCTAACCCCATCAAAAAATGGGGAGAAAAAAATGGACACTTTGTAAAAGAAGAAAGGCAAATGGCCAAAAGGCACATGAAAAGATGCTCAACATCACTAATCATCAGGGAGATGCAAATCAAAACTACTATGAGGTACCACCTCACGCCACTGAGATTGACACACATCACAAAGAAGGAAAACAAGCAGTGCTGGTGGGGATGTGGAAAGGAACTCTTTTTCACTGCTGGTGGGAATGCCGTCTAGTACAACCTTTATGGAAAGCTATATGGAGATTCCTTCACAAATTGTAAATTGAGCTTCCATATGATCCAGCTATACCATTCCTAGGAATATACTCGAGGAACACAAAAATACAATACAAAAATCCCTTCCTCACACCTATATTCATTGCAGCACTATTTACAATAGCCAGATTCTGGAAACAACCAAGATGCCCTTCAACAGATGAGTGGCTAAAGAAACTGTGGTACATATACACAATGGAATACTATGCAGCCATCAGGAGAGATGAAGTCTTGAAATTTTCCTATACATGGATGATGGAATCTGTTATGCTGAGCGAAGTAAGTCAGAGGGAGAGAGAAAAACGCAAAATTGTTTCACTCATCTATGGGCTTTAAGAAAAATGAAAGATATTTTTAACAGTATCTCAGAGACAAGAGAGATGAGGGCTGGTAGGTGCAGCTCATGACATGAAGCTCACCACATAGAGTGATGAGTGCAGTTAGAGAAATAACTACACTGAAAACTATCATAACAATGTGAATGAATGAGGGAAGTAGAAAGCCTGTCTCGAGTACAGGTGTGGGTGGGGTGGGGAGGAGGGATATCTGGGAAATTGGTGGTGGGAATGTTGCACTGGTGAAGGGGGGTGTTCTTTACATGACTGTAATCGTACAACTATAATCATATTTGTAATCACGGTGTTTAAATAAAGATAATTTTAAAAAAAAGAAATTGCTCCTGGCTTGAAGGACCATATGGGACGCTGGGGGATTGAACAGAGGTCAGTCCTAGGCTAGAATGCGCAAGGCAGATAGATGCCTTATGCCCTGCACCACAGCTCCAGCCCCATGAGAAGTATCTTTAAGTATGCAGTCATTTATAAGAACAGACAAAGGATATTACTGGAACAAATCTAAAAGTAAAAAAGAACTATGGATTTTACCTAAACTTCTTTGAAACTTTGGTACCCAGTAAAGGAAATGCATAGAGCTATCCAGTCTTCACCTGCGGGGTGGGTGAGTATATGGTATAGCCTTTTGAAAAGAAAATTTATACAGCTAAATACCCAAACCACGAAGTCAACAACACTGAAATCATGAAACCCAAACTTTACAACCGAACTTAAAAAGGTACAGGCTGGGAGGAGGAAGGATTGTAAAGAATCTGAGATTATTGGTGGAAGGAAGTTGACGCTGTTGATGGGACTGATGCTGGAACATTGTATGTCTAAAATTCAATAATGAATCACTTTGTAAATCATGGTGCTTTATAAAAATGAATTAAAAACTAAAAAGGGAGCAATTTCAACAATATGAATATGAGCTTATGTGAATTAGATAAATATGAAAAAATAGATCAATAAGAAGAAAACTAATAAATTGGTGTGTGAGGGCCAGAGAGATAGAACAGTGGTAGGGTGTTTGCCTTGCAAGCAGCCAATCCACAATGGATAGTGGTTCAAATCCTGGCATCCCATATGGTCCCCTGTGCCTGCCAGCAGCGATTTCTGATCACAGACCCAGGAGTGATTTCTGAGAACAGAGCCAGGAGTAACCCTTGAGAGCCACCAGGTGGGACCTAACCCCCCCCCCAATAAAAAAAAAATTGGTGTGTATACGTCTGATAGATTAAACAAACTAGAGGGATTGTACCATAATCAACATTTAGCCAACAGTTTTGTCTCCCCAATACTGTGGGTATATAGGGAAGGGTGGTGATAAGTTACACCTCTCTGTAAATATAGAAGTGCTTTTTCTGGTCAGATGTGGTGATTATAGAAAAGGGAGCCAGGGACTCAAAGATGGCTCAAAGGGTAACAACTGTTCTTGACAAATTAGAGTCTGTTTTCAACCCTGTTCCCCATCCCCAACACTTCCAGCTCATCAGTTAGTGAGAATAGCCTATGAGCATTATTGGACCCCACTTTCCACCCTCAGAAAAGGGGGGTTAGGAGAGTTTAGATTTTTTTAGCAGACAATGCTACCCTAAAAGTACCTTAGTCAATTTACTACCAAACTTTGAAAAGAGCAGAGGAACTGTCAGCCACCCCCTCTCCTACCTTTAAAGAACATGGGCTTTGCTCTTAGGTATTTGCCTTATACTGATTGATCTGCTATGTATGTTTTTCTTGATTGGCAGTTCTAGTAACTCTCTCTCCCCCAAAAATTAGATTAGTTGACACCAATTGCTCTTATCTGAGCTCATGATAGGTCTTAATAATTATACCTTCCTCTCCTAGGCCCTCTCAGATCATTCCTCCAGTAATTGGATTTAGAATTGTTTGGGGAATGGATGTCAAGGTCATAAGCATGTACTTACATAATGCACCTACTTTTCTAACAGGGGATTTTTAGAAGCCTTTGGCGTCTGTGCCCATCCCCTCTGCTTGCCAAGGCTCATGTGGGTTCATTTGCAGAGATCTCATTCTACCTCCCTGACACATCATATCTGAACCTGAAGAACTGAACTAATCTAAAGTTCCCAGGGTGTTTCTGATGGAGCCTTTGTGCATCTCATTTAAATTCACTTTCAAAATATGCAAACTTATTTTTGTCAGAAAGTCACTCAAAATAAGAGAAGACAGGAGTCAAACCCATGCATTGGTATTCACTTTATTGAATAAGAATAATGCCAAATCCTCCATAATTTATCAATTCTGTGAGAATTGGTGATGTGCTCCATTCTGATCCTTTAATAGTACATGAGATATAGCTGATTAATGTTACTTTCTTGCATAATTTGAAGCGAACTAACTCATTCATTAGTGCCAGCTGAGAAAAATGCAAAGACTAATGATTCTATTAAAAGTTAAAAAAAAAAATGGAGCCGGAGAGATAGCATGGAGGTAAGGCATTTGCCTTGCATGCAGAGGGCTGATAGTTCAACTCCCGGCATCCTATATCATCCCCTGAGCCTGCCAGAAGCGATTTTTTTTTTCTTTTGGTTTTTGGGCCACACCCGGTGACGCTCAGGGGTTACTCCTGGCTATGCGCTCAGAAGTCGCTCCTGGCTTGGGGGACCATATGGGACGCCGGGGGATCGAACCGTGGTCCGTCCGAGGCTAGCGCAGTCAAGGCAGGCATCTTACCTTTAGCGCCACCGCCCGGCCCCCAGAAGCGATTTTTGAGCGTAGAACCAGGAGTAACCCCTAAGTGCTGCCGGGTGTGACCCAAAACCCAAAATAAATAAATAAATAAATAAATAAATAAATAAATAAATAAATAAATAAAAGTTGTGTATTGTTCTTTTTCTGTGGTTGGGCATGAAGTCACACATGGTGCTTATCAGGACTTATGCTTCTCTGTGCCCTAGGATCTCTCCTCACTGTGGTCTGAGGACCATACAGAGGTTTCAGATCTAACCAGTTGTCAGTATGCAAGGCAAGCTCTGTACCCTCTATGCTTTCTAGGTTCTTTGAAGTAAAGCTTCTAAAATACAGTTTCAAAAGGCTGGAAATTGGTCTTAGAAATATGTTTGCTTAATTCTTTAAATTTGTTTCTTTGTGACATCCTTTTTAGTTCCTTGCATTGTAATATCCAAGGAGCCCGCTATTACTCTAGGCAGCAATTCCAATCTCATTAATTAATGCATTTCATCAACAACAAAAAGAAGTTCCAGTCATAAAAAAAATAAAACATTTTTGTTAAATCTGAAAAATATAACTCTTTTTATTTGTAACTCTAATTCTTTAGACCCTTATTGTGTATCTTAAAATTATTCCTACACCCAAACCATAAAACTACTTTTCTCCAGTACAATTCATTATTATGTTTTAGAAAGAAACATACTATTTGATAAATAGATGGCCTTTTCATCTGTTGTTTTGTCACATATAAGGTGAGATTTAAAATTAGTAAATTTATTCTGACAAATATTGCATATGTTAACTCCTCTAATATCAATGTATACTAGTCAGGGACAATGTCAATAAAAAAAAAAAAACTTTGCTATGCCCATATTCTCCCCAATACCCACACACAACTAAACTACTATTATGAGATCAAATTTCAGTAAGATACTTCACCATGCATGCTTTGAAGAGTCTTCAGTTTCTGGTGGAACAAATACAAATGAATACTGGTTTATTTTCTGGCATAACAGGATCACTTGAAGTCAGCTGAGCAATGCTGAGTGCAGACTTGAATATCCCCAATCATCAGTGATTCTGGTGGTCCTCAGCACCACAGTAATACCATCAGCACTGAACCACTTGCCTTACAGTTGGACATTTTTCTGGAAGTGGAACCCCAAGATCTCAGCTCTATAGAGCCCCTGCTTCCTCTACCAACTCAAATGTAGATTCTAAAAAAATCATACTAAAATTTTGTACTGAAATTCTTATTAAAGTTGTACTGGAATTCTTATTAAATTAACAAGCTCAACACTTTTATGTTTTGGTTAAGTTAGAAAATGTTGGTTTTATTTCCAGAGTTATCTGACTTGGATAATTTAGCCTATACTTAAAAACTCAAAATGAATAATAGTCTATATAAATTATATATATTTTATTACATATCATTATATATTATTTTCATTATATATATTTCTGAATCCAGAAATTACTTTAAAAGTTAAACAAATAAGACAATAGTGCAGACCATAGTGTCATAAAGGAGAGAGTGAGTGAGTGAGCAAGTGAGAGAGAAAGAGAAAGAGAAAAAGAGAGTGAGTGAGAGTAAGAGAGAGAGAAACAGAGAGAGAGAGAGAGAGAGAGAGAGAGAGAGAGAGGCAATTTGCCTATCCTAGAGCAAGGCAGAAGTGTGGGGCTGACAGGAAAATGAGAGACTTTTCCGTTGTGGGAAGGGTGCACTATTGAAGGATGGTGTACATTGTATGACTGAAACCCAACAATGAACAATTTTGTAACCATGGTGTAAAATAAAGCAGCTCAAATGATTCATAATAATAAAAGTTAAACAAATAAGACAGATATTAAGAACCAGGAAGATGGTTCAAAAGAATAAAGCACATACATTTCCTGCCCTGGGTTCTATATCTAGCAGCACATGGTACAAAAAAAAAAACAGATATTAAACTCATATATTGATAATTTCTTACAGTCATTATAATTCCTTGTGTAAAAATACATATAGAAATATGAGCATTTACTATAAACAACACTTAGCATCTGAATATGTCTGAGGATCAACAGAATAAAAGCAGGCAAGCAGGCAGGGACTCTTGACTCAATGGATTCTTTAGATGTAATAAAACCAAGTGTCAGCATTTGGAGGAGCCTTTTGGCCTCTGAGTCTCACCTGGCAACACTACAGGCCAAGAGAAGGCTGGACCCCGTACAGGGAAGAAGCACCTCAGGAACAAAGGCCAGGAAAATGAATATCAAAGACCATCAGCTTCCCAAATCTTTCCCCTGGCACATTAGCAAACTGACAAGTCCCAAGTGAGGTAGGCTGGGAAAACCTTATAAAGATCATCTTGGAACAAGGGAGAGGAGCACCTGTGTTTTCTTCGGTACATGATACCTGACCACATGTCCCCTACATCTACACTTTTGAGATGTGAACTTTCATATTTTTATGCTGGGTTGTGTATTAGGGCTCTCTCCACCTTTGGAAAAGCTGTTCTCTCTCTCTCTCTCTCTCTCTCTCTCTCTCTCGCATATTACTGATTAGTTTGTATGTTTTTCTCTCTCTATTTCTTATCAACTCTCCTTCCCTTTCCTCAGTATTTCCCAATAAAATCTGTTTTTACTTCACTGTTCATCTCCTGATATTCTTTATTGTGAGGGAAGGTGATAGACTTAGGCAAAGTCAGGACTGGCCAGTCCTAGATCCTCCCTGGCCACTTTCCTAGGTTGTAGAGGTAGGTAAAGAGGAAGCTGCAGATTCCTTTCATGGGGCTGCCTTCTTTTTCTACCCACTTCACATAAATCATCCTGGGACCTTCACTGGCATCAGATACAATTGCAAAACTTTGGGCCTCTGACACTGAAGCATAGTTTATCCTCATGTTGCGTGGGTTGATCACACCACAGATTGTATTTCATTTAGGTAGCTATACTTCCCCAAAACGAAGTCATTACCCAGAATGGTTAGGAAAGATTAACTGAAGAATAGTAATCGATTTTAGAATCATTTACCATTGTGACACTTGGAAATATGTTTCCTAGTGGAATTACCTAACAGCAACAATGTGGTTGTGTAAAATACTCCTCTTTGCATTCAGTTTTACCCCTACAAATTAGATATCCATTCATAACAAAAAATGTCTTTGTAGATGGTGCAATTTTCCAAACTTTGCTGACTGTTCCAAGGGACCCCCACCCCAAAAAAAAATCCACCAGTGCAGCCACCATCTACCATCCACCACCTACCATCTGCATAACAGACAAGATTGTCCAGTGCATTCCACTAATGCTGGATGCGAATCTGGTGAATGTTAAATTAGGCAGACACTCACACAGAAAAGAAAAGTCACAGAAGTACATACTTACAAAGGAAAAAGTCAACGTAGCACATGGAGAAAAAAGGAAGTGAAAGAAGAAAACTTTGAATTGGGTCTGAAACAGACTGGGTTTGAAATAGAGCCTGAAAGAGATACTTTCCCCATCTATTGATTCATTCCCAAGGAGGTATTGATTGGAGCCAGACAGGAAAAGAGGTAGAGAAAGAGGCTCTAGCTACAGCAGCTTGGCATGACATGGGTAGAGAAATCCTAGCATGGAACCTCTGATTCTTACTGAAGGATCACCTTGGTAAAAAGAGAAAAGATACAATTTTGCTAACAGTCTTAAAAGGATTGTGTCCAGCAGAAAGTTTACCCAGACACCTCTTGGAGTAGAATTCCTAGAAATTCTGAAGGTGCTCCCAACACAGAAATATTAAAGCCACATACCGTGGCCTCAGCTCTGCTCTAGGCGACTTGTGCACCATCCCCATGCATTCCCAACAGCAAGCTCCAGTGGAGAAAGCTCACTCAGAAAATAGAGCCCAATAACATAAAGGGATGAACAAACTTGATCTGTAGCGCCATCTTCTGGAATACAAATGAAGCGTCCCTGTGTTCAATAGAAGTTTCCATTTTGTCAGCTAAGAGCAGTCGGTGTTCTTTAAAAACCAAGCTTACCCAAATTAAATTAAGTTTACCTAAATTGAAAAGGGAAGGTCGGGGCCAGAGAGATATCTTGGAGGTAGGGCGTTTGCCTTGCATGCAGAAGGACGGTGGTTCAAATCCCGGCATCCCATATGGTCCCCTGAGCCTGCCAGGAGCAATTTCTGAGCATAGAGTCAGGAATAACCCCTGAGCGCTGCCGGCTGTGACCTCAAAACCAAAAATAAATAAATAAATAAATAAATAAATAAATAAATAAATAAATAAATAAATAAATAAATAAATAAATAAATAAATAAATAAATAAATAAATAATAAAATTAAAAATGAAAAGGGGAGGTTAATCAAGGACTTGAGACAATGGTGGAGGTAAATGTACAGTCTGCTGGAGTGTTTGATGTTGGAACACTGAAAGCATAAACCCTTATCATTTAATAGTATTGTTAACCATGCGCCTCAAATAAAAATTTTTGAAAAGGGAAACTAACTGGTATTTCAAATGGTAAAGCAAAAGAACATAGAAATGAACAATATGAAATGCAGAAAATATTATTTCATCACTAGAAGAAAATGATATATTCCTACAACGGTCCTCAAAGTTGTACACAGTATTACAATCCAAACAATATTGAATTAAGATCAATTGTTATGGAAAAATTTAATGAACTACAAAAGCTCAAAAGGACATCTCAATAAAATCCAGAAAAGACCAGAGTAAGCTCTAGACATAATTCCACTCTCTGACCCTGTAGAACCACTGGGTGAGATACTATTATCTTAAAAAATAAAATAAAATCAGGATTAAAAGTTATGTGATGAACAGTTATTTTCCAAAGATATTAAAGTTATTAAAAATAGGAAAATTTCTCAAGATAGGGAACTCAAAAATGCGATGAATAATGAAATAAAGATCTTCTGTACCATAAGAATAACAAATGAGACAAAGGATAAAGTCATAAAAGAAAATTTTTAAAAAATAATTGAATTGCTATTTTAATAGTAGGGTTACCTCATAATAACAGAAAGGTATATTTCCATTCGAATACTTGGGGGTCCATAATGAGAAATGAGAGAAGGAGGTCAGAGAATTTATTCAAATAGCTGATACTTTCCTATGCCTGGGAGAAAATTTTGATATACAAGTCTTCAAATTAGTAGGATATGCTCTTATCTTAATGAAAAAAGAATGCAGGACACAGTATGATTAATTTATAAAAAAATAAAGACCACGGTGTTAAATAAAAATTTCAAATTACAATTAATGTAAAAAATTCTTCAAAGCAATCTAGGGAGGAAAAAGTCTCTTACAAAGTAGATTTCATTAAGCTATTAGTGGATTACTTAGCAGTAACTATCTTTACAAGAGAATTAAAGATAAAAAATAAAATAAAAATAAATATAAAAAATATAAAGATAAAGATAAAAAATAAAAGATAAAAAATACCAGATAGGAATTCTTTATCTAGCAAAGAAAATCTTCAAGTCTACAGGAAAAGTATAAGCTTTCCCAGAAAAGAAAAGAAAAAAATGAGTGAGCTTATTAGATTTGCACAAGAAATGCTGAAAGGAAGTAAAGCTAAAATGAAACCGTGATAATCAGTAAGGTGAAAGTAGACAATGCAAAGATATTCTCAAAGATATAATTCATGGTACATCAGTGATGTTAAGGAATGATGGATCTAAATATACAAATCATAGAATCAACAACACTGAAATCATGAGACACAAGCTTGAACAACTGAACTTAAAAACATCAAACCAAAAAAAACTCAATAAAACAAATAAATCAAAACAAAACAAACCACTAACTCTGAGGCTAGGGATGTTGTTCAGTGGTGGAAGACTTGGCATGCATTTATGAGACCCTGTGTTGGATCCTTAGCACTAATTAGCAAAAATCAACAACACTATCCTATAATAAAGTGATGTATTGGTCACTGAAATGTAATATAAAACTTAAAAGAAAAAAATGTAGTAAAAAAATTAATGATGGAGGGTCCAGAGCCAAAGCTCCGGGCATTTGTCTGCACGCATCCTATCGAGGAACAACCGGGTTCCATCCCTGGCATTTTATTTGGCCCCTCGAGCCTGCCAAGAGTGATTTCTAAGTGCAGAGCCAGAGTAACCTCTCAGCGCCTCCAGATGTGGCCCAACCCCCCAAAATAATGATAGCTACAATATTTGTTAACAAATTTTTAAAAATAAATAAGTAATATACAAAATTAATCATACTCAAGAGAAATTAGAGCCTATTAAGATATTTGGAGCTATTTTTGCTAATTGCTAAAAATCAATCATTTCACTTACAAGATGTGTTATATAATTTGCAAGATGATCACAAAACAAAATCTTGGAGTAGAATCACAACTAAAGAGGAAATAGAACATACTACCATGGAAATTAACCAATTTAGAAATAAAGGCAAAAGCAGAAGAAAATGTAAGTAATACAATACAAGCACAAGGAAGTTGATATGCTGGCATTAGTAACTCCTTACTTATAAAGAATTCTAAATATAAATATTATAAAATGAAAAAAGTGGATGACTGGAATAAACAAGGAAACAAGATTCAACTATATGGTATCTACACAAATATATTTCATATTTAAAGATTCACATTGTCTATAGTGAAGGGATTATTTAATAAATGGATATTCCATGAAAATGTAAATTAAAACAAAGTATAATATTTGTGTATACATATGAAAGACAAACATTTTGTTTTACTTAATAAAATAAATGGAAGATCATTATATAATTATAAAGATAGGAAGTAATTGGGAAATTATAGCAATAAAAACATATATATCCAACATTGGGCACCTAAAACATTGCAGAAATATTAATATATTTTAGAAAAATATAAAACACATAAGTGTAGTACTACACTACCTAATTTTGAATAATGAATGAGTCATTCAGAAAGAAAAACAAAGAGAAATCAAACTATATGTTAGAGCAAAAGAAGCTGTAATTTAGAGAATAGCCACAGCAGAAAGCATATTATTCTTAAGCACATACTGAATATTTTCAAAGATATAATTCATGGTACATCAGTGATGTTAAGGATGGATCTAAATATACAAACCATAGAATCAACAACACTGAAATCATGAGACACAAGCTTGAACAACTGAACTTAAAATGTGCCTGTCAAAATGGCAGGTAAGAGGAAATGGGAGCATTAGAATATGGGAGGAAATCTAGAAATATTGGTTGAGAGAAGTAACACTGGTAGTGGGACCGGTGCTGAAACATTGTGTGTCTGAAACTCACTATCAATAATTTTGTAAATCATAGTGCTTAAAAAAATAAAATAATATTTTAAACATATAACATGATACACATAATCTTAGGAAATATAAGAGTAATATAGAAGAATATTATTCCAATCATAATGGAATCAATATCATGAGGGCAGCAGGAAAATCTACAGATTTGTGGCAATATACCAATGTATTCATTCCCCCATGGTCAAAGAAGAAATCAAAAGAAAATTGAAGAGTATTTCAAAACAAATGGAAATACAAGTTCCATTTACCAAAATTCATGAAATTTTTTTTTTTTCTTTTTTTTTTTTTTTTGTTTTTTTTTTTTTTTTAATTTTTTTTTATTTAAACACCTTGATTACATACATGATTGTGTTTGGGTTTCAGTCATAAAAGGAACACCACCCATCACCAGTGCAACATTCCCATCACCCAAGTCCCAAATCACCCTCCTCCCCACCCAACCCCCGCCTGTACCCTAAACAGGCTCTACATTTCCCTCATACATTCTCAATATTAGGACAGTTCAAAATGTAGTTATTTCTCTAACTAAACTCATCACTCTTTGTGGTGAGCTTCCTGAGGTGAGCTGGAACTTCCAGCTCTTTTCTCTTTTGTGTCTGAAAATTATTATTACAAGGGTGTCTTTCATTTTTCTTAAAACCCATAGATGAGTGAGACCATTCTGCGTTTTTCTCTCTCTCTCTGACTTATTTCACTCAGCATAATAGATTCCATGTACATCCATGTATAGGAAAATTTCATGACTTCATCTCTCCTGACAGCTGCATAATATTCCATTGTGTATATGTACCACAGTTTCTTTAGCCATTCATCTGTTGAAGGGCATCTTGGTTGTTTCCAGAGTCTTGCTATGGTAAATAGAGCTGCAATGAATATAGGTGTAAGGAAGGGGTTTTTGTATTGTATTTTTGTGTTCCTAGGGTATATTCCTAGGAGTGGTATAGCTGGATCGTATGGGAGCTCGATTTCCAGTTTTTGGAGGAATCTCCATATCGCTTTCCATAAAGGTTGAACTAGACAGCATTCCCACCAGCAGTGGATAAGAGTTCCTTTCTCTCCACATCCCCGCCAACACTGTTTATTCTCATTCTTTGTGATGTGTGCCATTCTCTGGGGTGTGAGGTGGTATCTCATCGTTGTTTTGATTTGCATCTCCCTGATGATTAGTGATGTGGAACATTTTTTCATGTGTCTTTTGGCCATGCGTATTTCTTCTTTGTCAAAGTGTCTGTTCATTTCTTCTCCCCATTTTTTGATGGGGTTAGATGTTTTTTTCTTGTAAAGTTCTGTCAGTGCCTTGTATATTTTGGAGATTAGCCCCTTATCTGATGGGTATTGGGTGAATAGTTTCTCCCACTCAGTGGGTGGCTCTTGTATCCTGGGCACTATTTCCTTTGAGGTGCAGAAGCTTCTCAGCTTAATATATTCCCATCTGTTAATCTCTGCTTTCACTTGCTTGGAGAGTGCAGTTTCCTCCTTGAAGATGCCTGTAATGTCCTGTAGTGTTTTGCCTATGTGCTGTTCTATATATCTTATGGTTTTGGGGCTGATATCGAGGTCTTTAATCCATTTGGATTTTACCTTTGTACATGATGTTAGCTGGGGGTCTAAGTTTAATTTTTTGCAAGTGGCTATCCAATTGTGCCAACACCACTTGTTGAAGAGGCTTTCCCTGCTCCATTTAGGATTTCCTGCTCCTTTATCAAAAATTAGATGGTAGTATCTCTGGGGAACATTTTCTGAGTATTCAAGCCTATTCCACTGATCTGAGGACCTATCTTTATTCCAATACCATGCTGTTTTGATAACTGTTGCTTTGTAGTACAGTTTAAAGTTGGGAAAAGTAATTCCTCCCATATTCTTTTTCCCAATGATTGCTTTAGCTATTCGAGGGTGTTTATTGTTCCAAATGAATTTCAAAAGTGTCTGATCCACTTCTTTGAAGAATGTCATGGGTATCTTTAGAGGGATGGCATTAAATCTGTATAATGCCTTGGGGAGTATTGACATTTTGATGATGTTAATCCTGCCAATCCATGAGCAGGGTATGTGTTTCCATTTCCGTGTGTCCTCTCTTATTTCTTGGAGCAGAGTTTTATAGTTTTCTTTGTATAGGTCCTTCACATATTTAGTCAAGTTGATTCCAAGATATTTGAGTTTGTGTGGTACTATTGTGAATGGGGTTGTTTTCTTAATGTCCATTTCTTCTTTATTACTGTTGGTGTATAGAAAGGCCATTGATTTTTGTGTGTTAATTTTGTAGCCTGCCACCTTGCTATATGAGTCTATTGTTTCTAGAAGCTTTTTGATAGAGTCTTTAGGGTTTTCTAAGTAGAGTATCATGTCATCTGCAAACAGTGAGAGCTTGACTTCTTCCTTTCCTATCTGGATTCCCTTGATATCCTTTTCTTGCCTAATCGCTATAGCAAGTACTTCCAGTGCTATGTTGAATAGGAGTGGTGAGAGAGGACAGCCTTGTCTTGTGCCAGAATTTAGAGGGAAGGCTTTTAGTTTTTCTCCATTGAGGATAATATTTGCCACTGGCTTGTGGTAGATGGCCTTCACTATATTGAGAAAGGTTCCCTCCATTCCCATCTTGCTGAGAGTTTTGATCAAGAATGGGTGTTGGACCTTATCAAATGCTTTCTCTGCATCTATTGATATGATCATGTGGTTTTTATTTTTCTTGTTATTGATGTTGTGTATTATGTTGATAGATTTACGGATGTTAAACCAGCCTTGCATTCCTGGGATGAAACCTACTTGATCGTAGTGGATGATCTTCTTAATGAGGCATTGAATCCTATTTGCCAGGATTTTGTTGAGGATCTTTGCATCTGCATTCATCAGTGATATTGGTCTGTAATTTTCTTTTTTGGTAGCGTCTCTGTCTGGTTTAGGTATCAAGGTGATGTTGGCTTCATAAAAGCTATTTGGAAGTGTTTCTGTTTGTTCAATTTCATGAAAGAGTCTTGCCAAGATTGGCAGTAGTTCCTCTTGGAAAGTTTGATAGAATTCATTAGTGAATCCATCTGGACCTGGGCTTTTGTTTTTCGGCAGACATTTGATTACTGTTTTAATTTCATCAATGGTGATGGGGGTGTTTAGATATGCTACATCCTCTTCCTTCAACCGTGGAAGATTATAAGAGTCCAAGAATTTATCCATTTCTTCCAGGTTCTCATTTTTAGTGGCGTAGAGTTTTTCAAAGTAGTTTCTGATTACCCTTTGAATCTCTGTCATATCAGTAGTGATCTCTCCTTTTTCATTCCTGATACGAGTTATCAAGTTTCTCTCTCTCTCTTTCTTTGTTAGGTTTGCCAGTGGTCTATCAATCTTGTTTATTTTTTCAAAGAACCAACTTCTGCTTTCGTTGATCTTTCGGATTGTTTTTTGAGTTTCCACTTCGTTGATTTCTGCTCTCAGCTTTGTTATTTCCTTCTGTCTTCCTGTTCTTGGGTCCTTTTGTTGAGCATTTTCTAGTTCTATTAGCTGTGTCATTAAGCTACTCAGGTAAGCTCCTTCTTCCTTCCTGATGTGTGCTTGCAAAGCTATAAATTTTCCTCTCAGTACTGCTTTTGCTGTGTCCCATAAGTTCTGAGAGTTTGTGTCTTTATTGTCATTTGTTTCCAGGAACCTTTTTATTTCCTCCTTGATTTCATCTCGGACCCACTGGTTATTGAGCATGAGGCTGTTTAACTTCCAGGTGTTTAAGTGTTTCTTCTGAGTCCCTTTGGAGTTCACAAATAATTTCAGAGCCTTGTGGTCAGCGAAGGTAGTCTGCAAAATTTCTATCCTCTTGATCTTATGGAGGTATGTTTATGTGCCAGCATGTAGTCTATCCTGGAGAATGTCCCATGTACATTGGAGAAGAATGTGTATCCAGGTTTCTGGGGATGGAGTGTCCTATATATATCCACTAGGCCTCTTTCTTCCATTTCTCTCCTCAGGTCTAGTATATTCTTGTTGGGTTTCAGTCTGGTTGACCTGTCCAGTGTTGACAAAGCCGTGTTTAGGTCCCCCACAATTATTGTGTTTTTGTTGATATTATTTTTCAGATTTGTCAGCAGTTGTATTAAATATTTTGCTGGCCCCTCATTCGGTGCATATATGTTTAGGAGAGTGAATTCTTCCTGCTCTACGTACCCCTTGATTAATATAAAATGTCCGTCTTTGTCCCTTACAACCTTCCTGAGTATAAAGTTTGCATTATCTGATATTAGTATGGCCACTCCAGCTTTTTTATGGGTGTTGTTTGCTTGGATAACTTTTCTCCAGCCTTTTATTTTGAGTCTATGTTTGTTCTGACTATTCAGGTGCGTTTCTTGGAGGCAGCAGAAGGTTGGATTGAGTTTTTTGATCCATTTAGCCACTCTGTGTCTCTTAACTGGTGCATTTAGTCCATTGACGTTGAGAGAGAGAATTGTCCTGGGATTTAACGCCATCTTTATTCAAAATTTGGTGTGTCTTTTGGGTAGTCTTGTCTTAGATTAGGTCTTTCAGTTTTTCTCTTAAGACTGGTTTTGTGTCTGTGAAGTTTCTGAGCTGTTTTTTGTCTGTGAAACCATGTATTCTTCCATCAAACCGGAAAGTGAGTTTTGCTGGGTATAGTATTCTGGGTGAAGCATTCATTTCATTCAGTCTTGTCACAATATCCCACCACTGCTTTCTGGCATTGAGCGTTTCTGGTGACAGGTCTGCTGTAAATCTCAGGGAAGCTTGCTTGAACATGATTTCCCCTTTTGATCTTGCTGTTTTCAGAATTCTGTCTCTATCTGTGGGATTTGTCATTGTGACTAGGATGTGTCTTGGGGTGGTTTTTCTGGGGTCTCTTTTGGTTGGTACTCTTCGGGCATGCAGGATTTGATCACATATATTCTTTAGCTCTGGGAGTTTCTCTTTAATGATGTTCTTGACCGTTGATTCTTCCTGGAAATTTTCTTCCTGGGTCTCTGGGACTCCAATGATTCTTAAGTTGTTTCTGTTGATCTTATCATAGACTTCTATTTTCGTCTGTTCCCATTCTTTGACTAATTTTTCCATTGTCTGCTCATTTGCTTTAAGTTTTTTGTCCAATCTCTCCTGCTGTATGGAATTGTTATGTATCTCATCTTCCACAGCACCAAGTCTATTCTCAGCTTCTGATACCCTGTCCCAGAGCTTATCCATTTTGTCATTCACTTCGTTTACTGAGTTTTTCAGGCCTGTTAGTTGACATGTTATTTCAGTTTGGAGTTTTGTCATTTCTGCCTTCATATTTTCTTGGTTCTTATTAGTGTTCTGTTCAACTCGATCCATGGTTTCTTGGAGTCTGTTGAGCACCTTCCATATTGCTAGTCTAAAGTCCTTATCTGAGAGGTTGATTAGTTGTTCAGTCATTATCTGGTCCTCAGAATTGTCATCTTCATTCTCTATGTCTGATGCTGGCCTGCGCTGTTTCCCCATTGTCACATTTGTATTGTGGGTTTTTCTACGTGTTGTAGTGGTATTCATTGTCTATATGATGTAGGCAGCACACTCCTCTGGCTCCTCCCTTTCTGGATGGGCTGACTTGCCTCTAAGGGAGGGGAGTCCTCCGTGGATGAAGCCTCACACTGGGTCAAATCTTAGGCCCGAGCATCGTAACAGAGAAGACAGTCCAGAGAGAAATGTTTGCTTCTGTGATATAGCGCCGTTCTTAGTGTGATTTTTCCTTCTTGTTGCAATGGAGTTCTTTCCTTAGAAAGAGTGCACGGCCGCGTAGCGAAGCGGAGCGGCCGTGCTCCTCTGAGCCTCTTTTTGCCCCACTCGCAAGAGTTTCACGCAAGAGGACAGTAGACAGACATAGACAGGTCACACTCACAGTCTTTCACAGCTGAGCCCCACTGGGCCGGTGTACTTTCGCGGATTTTCCCCGCCTGGTGTCACACACAGGGAGCCAGCTTTTGCAAAGGTTAGCCGGTTTTTATGCTCTGAAGTCCCTCCCTGAAAATGGCGTCTGGGCGAGCGAGGTTTCTGGAGGCTCTTTTTGCCCCACTCGCAAGAGTTTCACGCAAGAGGACAGTAGACAGACATAGACAGGTCACACTCACAGTCTTTCACAGCTGAGCCCCACTGGGCCGGTGTACTTTCGCGGATTTTCCCCGCCTGGTGTCACACACAGGGAGCCAGCTTTTGCAAAGGATAGCCGGTTTTTATGCTCTGAAGTCCCTCCCTGAAAATGGCGTCTGGGCGAGCGAGGTTTCTGGAGGCTCTTTTTGCCCCACTCGCAAGAGTTTCACGCAAGAGGACAGTAGACAGACATAGACAGGTCACACTCACAGTCTTTCACAGCTGAGCCCCACTGGGCCGGTGTACTTTCGCGGATTTTCCCCGCCTGGTGTCACACACAGGGAGCCAGCTTTTGCAAAGGATGGCCGGCTTTTATGCTCTCAATTCATGAAATTTTTATAGATGTAGTTCTGAGAGAGAAGTTTATAATAAACTATATTTATTATATTAAATATATTAAAAAGTTAAAATGAGCACAAATAACATGACTTAGAAGAAACAAGAAAGAAAAAGATATTTAGGCCTAAAGTTTACAGAGGTAAAATAATAAAAATCAGAACACAAATACGTTTAATAAAGAAAAATAATTAAAAAGATGAAGTTTATGAGACCTGACTTTTATAAAACATAAAGTTCACAATCTCAATATTAGTTAAGGAACATTAGATATATAAATAACTGTTAATATATAGAATCCTGTGAGCAATTTATTCTCTTACAATTATTTAACTTATTAATTTAAAATAATGAATAATTTCCTAGTATCATACAACCTAACAGAAATGAACAAGTAAAAAACAACAAATCTAGTGACCATAATGAATAAAAAGAATCATTAGGTAAAAACTTTGCAGCACAGAAAACTCAGAAACAGATAATAGCTTTACAGTTACCAAACATTTAAAGAGTTTTGTACATCCCTTTCAAATTTTTTCCCAAAAAGTAGAAGTTACTTCCAAGCCCATTATTACCTGGGCAAGAAATCATATAAGCAAATTACTGGCAGATCTTTGACAAGAATAAATGCAAGTATTCTCAACAAAATATTGGCAAATCAAATTCAACAATTTGTTGAAGGTATTCTCTGTAATAAGTGATTTCAATCTTGACGGTTGTGGGTCTACAGATACAAAAATGATGAAAATATCTGACCATTACAAACTGGGATTCTTCCTTGAGATACAAAAACAGTTTAGCACATACAGATCAGGCAATACGACAAATACAACAAAACAAGATAAAAATAAAAATCTTGTCACCTTAATTGGAAGAAATTATTTTATTGTATCCTATACTATTCATGATAAGCATCCTCCATGGATTAGAAACAAGTGGAATATATCATAACATTAAAGAGCTGTATATGACAAACCCACAGCAAACTTTATAGACAAAATAATACATTTTTTTGGTTTTTGGTTTTGGTTTTTGGGACATACCAGGCAATGCTCAGTAGTTACTCCTGTCTCTGTGCTCAGAAATCTCCTTTGGCAGGCTCAGGGGACCTTATTGGATGTTGGTCTTGGGTAGGCCATGTGTAAGGCAAACACTCTACCACTGTGCTATCACTTGGCCCCCAACAACAGATTTTTCTAAAATTAGACACCAGGTTTCTCATTCTTTCCACTTATTCAACAAATTCCTGAAATCTCAAAGAGAGCAATTATACCATAAAACAAAATTAAAGTCGTATCAAATTAGAAAGAATACTAATCAATAACAAGAAAAAAGAAAAATCTTGACATTTGCAACAATGAAACTTAAGAACATTACACTAAGTGAATTTTATGTTAGAGAGATAAATACCATCTGAGACCTTATAAAAGAACATAAGAGACAGAAATTTGAAAAGCACAGAAAAATGGTGGTAATCAAGAGTAAAAATAAAGGAGGTTATATTATTTAATAGTAATGCAGTTAATAGATCAATAAGTCTGGATATTCATCACATCATGATAATACACAATTTTTATTATTAACATGAATTGCTAAATGACTACATCTTAATTAGTTCTAAAATAGAAGAGATTATTAAGTGATGCAATAGAGGTGTTGCCTAATGTTGCAATGACAATCAAGTTGCAATATAGATTTTTTAAATATATTTTACATCTTATAAGACATACAATGTTGTATGTCAAATACATAATCAATAAATTATTGTTATAAAAGCATTATGGAATATCCAAAATATAGTTCTTATGCATCATATTGGTAAACCAGAATGCCTCTTTCACAATTTCATTTATTTATTTTGATTTTTAAAAATTAATTTATTTAAACACCATGGTTAGTAAAGTTGTTCGCAATAGCTTGTTTTTTATGCACAGTTACAAAGTTGTGCATAATTGGATTTCAGTCATATAGTGTACACTTCACCAATGTACATTTCCCACCACCAATATCCCCAGTTTCCCTCCCACACTCACTCTGCCCTCTCCCCTACCTGCCTCTGTGGCAGATTCTCTCTCTCTCTCTCTCTCTCTCTCTCTCTCTCTCTCCTTCCTTTTTCTTTAGATACCGTTTCTCACAATTTAAGAGCACTATATAGCATTTGCAAGGTCTTCTCAACATATGATATATCAAAATAAGGATTGTGAATCCAACATTATCTTTTGGTATATGTATTATCCCAGTCAACAAATGTTCTATAGTTTTCAAATTAAAGTTGTTGTGTTACATAATGCAATAAATTAAGCATACAATTAATAAATTTGTATATTCTGTACTTTATATGTTCTGGTTAATATAGAATAATTAATATCAAAACTAGATTATACATCAATAAAACATACCCTTTTATACTTTATAGTAAGCATTTTTTTTACTACAGGAAGACAATGATAAAATAGTCAGGTTTTCAGCTGTATATTCCTAAAGCCACTGGGATGTTAATAATCCCACATGTCATATGAACATTCAAACACATAGATAATAGTTTTTCATCATAAAATAAATTCAAGCAATTGATTGAATTTGCTTACATTCAAATATTGAACTGAATTCAAGTTAAATTATAAGATTATTTGTAATATTGTGATTTAGAGTCATAATTTGTTGCCTCTTTCATTATAATATAATTTTATAATAATATTAAAATAATTTGTATGACAATATCAAGGTTTAAGTGAAATAATGGTATATTTCAGGGCCTGTAAAGAGGTAGGTAATTAAGGAAACCTTTGTGAATTTTAGTTATACACAGAGAAGATTTGTCTAATTCACAATAAGACCAAGAACAAAGAAGAAGGTCTATATGTACCAATTTGTGAACACATAAGAAGAATAGGATCTCAATCTTTTGTGGTTAAAGTTTTAAAAAAAATTAAGCAAAAAATGCAGTTAAAACCCCACAATTCTCAATTGAAAAATGACTATATATATTTTTTTTGTATGGGGGCCATATCTTTCAGTACCCAGCGTTTATTCTTGGCTCTACCCTACACTCAGGGATAATAAATAGTGGTGCTTTGGGGCCCAAATATGGTGTCAGGAATTAAATGATGGTTGGCCACATACAGACAAACACTTTATCAAAAATACAATTGTCTCTACCCCTATTTTAAACATTTGTGCTTAGGCACTTTGTTGCACAACATTCATTCTCTTGGAACCTGTATTACTCTTTGTGTAGCATGTTTTCTTTATTCATTTTTTAGCAAATATCATTCTTCAGAGATGTGCTTACTTATTTTTAATGATAACAGTAAACAGACTTAATGATAGAATCCACCTCTACACCTTAAAAATAATTTAAAGTTCACATTCTTTTAATATGACTCAACAACACATTTTGGGTACAAAGACAAAAACAAAGATAAAACAGTACAAAATTCTGGGGCCGGCGAGGTGGCGCTAAAAGTAAGGTGTCTGCCTTGCAAGCACTAGCCAAGGAAGGATCGCGGTTCGATCCCCCGGCAGCCCATATTGTCCCCCCAAGCCAGTGGCAATTTCTGAGCGCATAGCCAGGAGTAACCCCTGAGTATCTAATAGTGTGGCCCGAAAAAAAAAGTACAAAATTCTGATAACTTAATGCAAGATCAAAGAGTTATGTGTATTAGCAAATTAGAAACTAAATTAAGTTCTTTAAAACCTTTAAGTAAAATGTGTTTCAGATGGGAATTAACAAAACCATTCCAAATTTCTGGTTCACTTACCTGAACAGTCAATTTCTGCTATTAATAACCAGTGTTCCAGGTATTGAAAGCATTTTGAAAAAATGCCAATGAATATTGCTCCTGTGTAATTGTCAAGCTTTAGACCACATAGCTCTATATCATTGATTTTCCATAAGGTGGTAATTGTGGACAAAATTGCAATGGCAATTTACTCAGTAGTGATGTATTTTCATAATTCTTTGGTGCGCTAAGAATTGTTACAAGCTCCATTCTTTTAAGGAAGCACTGAGAAATAGGATATAGGTTGGAGTTAATAGACTGTTAAGATTTTATTATAATAATCAGCCTTGTTCCTATTTAAGGGCCAAGGGTTTTCAACACTCAAAATACTATTGGCTGAAAGACCCAATCATCTTCTTGGTAGCTTATGGCTGGTCTAATGAAGAGTTAGTTTCTCATTCTCCTTGTATATTAATACCATCATCAGAATTTAAACATTGTGTTGACTCTAGAACTTACGCATAGTTTATAAAGTCAAATTAGTGTAAGCTAAGTGACACAGGCAAATAAAGATAGAATATGTGCTTGGGTGGAAAAATACCATGTGTAATGATATTTGTTTTCTTTGCTTTGAATATATAGAGCATACTGAAACTGCTAATAGATTTTAAAAATTAAATCTACTTATCTTTTTAGAAGCAAATGTTTCTTGCCAAATGACTCATTTCCCTACTTTATAACTGAAGCTTAACCCAAACAGACTAAACTTTTTTTAAATTCTGTATCGACAGCCATGACAATGTAGATTATTTCGAAACATTTCCTTCTACTAATTATCTAACACAAAGCTGTATTGATTTTTTTCTCTTAACTTTGTAGTTACCCACATTCTCTTCTGAAGTTTTGCCCTTGATTATTGTGTTGTTAAATGCTCGTGTGAGTCTGAGAAATTCTCTTCATTCTATCTCCTTGAAGATTCATGATATCAGCATACACTAGATGTAAATGTGACCCAATAGTACTCAGAATATTCTTCTGACTCTGTACTGCTGGATATCGCCTGACAAGGAATGAGAGCATATGGGGGGGGGCAGTGAATCAAACAAGGTGGGCAACATGCAAGGCAAGTACCCTACATGCTTTCTCTCCACAAATGAACTCAAGAACTAGACACTTACTTTTTTTAATAACTTTTTATTGAAACCATTGTGAATTATAGGTCCTTCATAGTTTGGTTTTAGGCATATAGTGACAGTGAATTAGGGTCCTTCCAACCACCAGAGTTGACCTCCCTCCATCAAAGTTCCCAGCATGCATTCTATAACTCCACCCTAAGCCCCCTGACCTGCCAATGCAACAGACCCATTTTAAGTATAGATTGCTATAGTTTGGATCTCTTGATTCTATTGTTGCTGACTTTGGCTTGGGTATTTACTTCTAACCTTTTTTATCTCCACCTAAGACCACTTGGCCCATGGCCCCCACTTTTTACTTTCTTCTTAATTTTGTATAAAAATACAGAAATATGAGGTAAAACAGAAATTCATGTACCAAGTTTCTATGAGAAAGGCAATAGCCCTTATTTATTTATTGTTTTTTGAGCCACACCCGGCGCTACTCAGGGGTTGTTCCTGGCTGTATGCTCAGAAATAGCTCCTGGCAGGCACAGGAGACCATATAGGATACTGGGATTCGAACCAAACACCTTTGATCCTGGATCGGCTGCTTGCAAGGCAAATACCGCTGTGCTATCTCTCCTGGCCCAATAGCCCCTATTTAGAAAATAAAAATAATATTTAAGAAAAAAAGGGGTGGCAGGTGTTTTTGTTTTTGGCATAGGCACAGCAAACATTGGGGCAGTAAATGAAATTCCCTTGGCCTTAAAAATAAACAGTGTTTCTCAACCCATGAAACATCCTGCCATAGGATCGGCTTTGGGCATACTAATAGTCCAATGTCAGTCTTTCTTTATGGTTCCAGGAAAAGTTCTCCCCAATTACAGTTGTAGCAGTCAGGCTTCTGGAATTAGAGATCTTGGTTTTTGCACAAATCCTCTGTTGAAGCTGGGGTGTCATGGAGCATCTTCTAATTTCATCTCACCGTTAGGTGGCGAGGCAGGGAAAGCTGTCCTGAAAACAAGTTGTTGCTATTTCCTAGACATCAGGGTGTCATATAAATCCACCCTGGAGCATGGTGGTGCCAGGGTGCATTAGAACCTCCCCAGGTGGACATTGATTCTTGGTGCTGATGCAAAAAACCATACAGGTTCCAAGAATGACATCCAGGGTTTGGGTTGAATGATTGCTGTTCAATCAAATGAGCCTAAGTCAAGTCACTATGACAAGTATTCAGGGTGAAAGGTGCCCCTGTACTATAAAATTTATGAGTTCCTATCCCTATTAGATAAGGACATATTTCTTTACATAAGATTATCCCATTTTAATGAAGCACAAGATATTTATTATATTGTCTTATATATTCCTCTTATTTGGTACATAAAATTGTAACATAACCATTATTTTAAGGTATAGTTCCAGTAAGTGGTATTCCAACTCTATCCTGTGTAATGGCCCCAAATGCCACTGTAGGAAGGATTTAGGACCTGTATAATGTTTAACAAAAAAAGGGTTAACACAAATGTTCAGTCTATCAAGCATTCTTCCTCATAATGTCCTCACATTCAAAATACATTTAACCCATCCCAACAGCCACTAAATGCTTTTGATATTACTGATCATTTCTAGGTATGGCCTCAAAAAGAAAAAGAAAGAAAGAGAAAGAAAGAAAGAAAGAAAGAAAGAAAGAAAGAAAGAAAGAAAGAAAGAAAGAAAGAAAGAAAGAAAGAAAGAAAGAAAGAAAGAAAGAAAGAAAGAAAGAAAGAAAGAAAGAAAGAAAGAAAGAAAGAAAGAAAGAAAGAAAGAAAGAAGAAAGAAAGAAAGAAAGAAAGAAAGAAAGAAGAAAGAAAGAAAGAAAGAAAGAAAGAAAGAAAGAAAGAAAGAAAGAAAGAAAGAAAGAAAGAAAGAAAGAAAGAAAGAAAGAAAGAAAGAAAGAAAGAAAGAAAGAAAGAAAGAAAGAAAGAAAGAAAGAAAGAAAGAAAGAAAGAAAGAAAGAAAGAAAGAAAGAAAGAAAGAAAGAAAGAAAAAGAAAAATTTGGATCTCTACTACTTGAGCAATTTCTCTGTACATAGTTCTAAAATTATTCTGTGTTAACTATTGTTCATGTCTGGCAATCGTACATCTTTTATATTTGTTACCTGATAATTTTATATGATTAAATAATCAGCTATATACTTCCAAAAATTAACTAAATCCAATAACTATATCAATGTCTTTATATGGTCTTAGAACTCAGATTTAATTAGTATTATTTCAATGGATAAAGGTACAATTTCTTCATTGAGGGATAATATAATCATCCTAAATTTCCTAGAGCTGTATTTTAGTGATATATGACAATTTTCATTAGTGGGAGCAATGCTTAGTAGATAAAAAAATTAAATTACTTTCAGCATAAAATTTTTCTTGGTATGAAATTTTAATTGGAGAAAAATTTAGGTGGAATAAAAGACAAAATTATGCTGAAGGTGATATTATTAATAACATTTCCTCATTAGAAAGCCAGGGAAATGGCATAATTACATAATTTTAAAACCAATTTAAAGATGTTCCCTTTAGTTATACTGCCAAAGCATAAAAGGAGATAGAAATTAATTGCACTCAAAGCAGAAAAGTGTCAGTAGAAAGGTTTGTCAAAGGAGGTTTGTATCTTTAGGACTCAATCAAAATTTTAATGAAGGATTACAACTGGGACTTATGAAAAATAAAGAACGCGATGTGGATTCAGTCTGAGTAAAGTTATTTGACTGAAACACTGATGATTTAAGGATTTTCAGATTTAAACTATTCACTTTTTTGTATGTATTAAGATTATTTTATAAGACCCTCATCAAACTTTATTTGACCCGTTAAGGAACCATTTGCCAAACAATTTTCAATATTGTCCAGCTATGCAGAGATTTTCCTGTTGATTTTGTAGATTAGATAGCTCTTTCTTTCTATTTTATTACTGAAAGTATATTTGTCTCAGCTCACATGAATTCTATTGAATATTTAAAACACTTGAGTCATGATTGTCTTCACTTTTTGTTTGTTTGTTTTGTTTTTGGGCCACACCCATTTGATATTCAGTGGTTACTCCTGGCTAAGTGCTCAGAAATTGCCCCTGGCTTGGGGGGGACCATATGGGATGCCGAGGGATCAAACCGCGGTCCTTCCTTGGCTAGCACTTGCAAGGCAGACACCTTACTTCTAGCGCCACCTCGCCGGCCCCTGTCTTCACTTTTAAGTTCTAGTTTTTTCATGACTTCCATATTAATTTTCTTTAAGCATTGCCTATTAGTTACTTATATAGCATGCATGTTTGTATTTTTAATTGCTAAATATTTAACATCTTATGATTTGTTCCTGTTTATATGTCAGTAGGAATAAGTAATAGTAAATAGTATTTAAATACTGTAAATATGTAAATAGTATTTTAGAAGAATCAATTTTGCCTGGAGTGATAGTACAGATAGTAGGACATTTGCCTTGCATGCAGCAGACCCTGGTTCAATCCCTGACATCACATTTGCTCCCCAAGCCTACAAGGAGTAATTCCTGAGTGCTGTTGGGTGTAGCCTCACAACCAAAAATAAAACAAAACAAAAAAGCACTAAATTACTTTATGTAAGGTAAATATAAATAAGTAGTAGACACTAAAAAGCTACTAAATTGACAAGATAAAGTTTAAGTAATAAATTAGTTTCTTGTTGATATACAAAACTATAGAACACATTTGAGGTACTTTAATCTACTAAAAACGGTGTCAGTTTTCTTCTATTCTAATATGAAATACAAACTACTCATATTTTGATATTTACTCATAATTGCCTACTAGAAAACGACACTCAATTTGCATTTAAAAATTTATAAGATTGATTTTCACTAAGAGACATCTGCACACTCTCTGCTGATCCTGCCTAGTATTGAAAACAATGAGACTAGACATATAATACATCTGCCGCCTTTTATAATCTAAATTGCTGCAAGAAAGGAAAAGCATTTATATTTCATAATGAAAAGGAAGTGTCTGAATGTCAACTAGTGAACACAAAAGATTACTATCTAAGTTTCCAGGCTTGGATTGTCTGACTTTAAATATTGTAGCGTCTAATTCATATGAAATATTGATGTTCTCATCATTTAGCAAATGGATCACATAGTATAGTAATTAGCACCCTGCCTCTTCTGCTTATCATAGTTAATGTGTCATGAAAAAGCTTAGTTTAGGGCTTAGAAAAATAAATGATAAGATTTGTTTGTATTCCATTACCTAACAAAAGATAATTTAGATTTTAGGAATAATGTTCAATGAACTTAAAGTCTGAACAGCAGAAATATATTTAACAAACTATTTTTTCTCTTTCAGTTATTTCTTTGAAGAAAGATGGATAATCTGTTCATATGAGAAGAGTCTAATTTAATATACTCCTAACTTATCAAAAATCACATTATCCCTAAAGCTCTATTGATTTTAGTCAGGCAGAAAAATATTAAAATATTTTTCACAGTACAACTTCAAACTTTGTATCAATTACTATTATTTATTAGTTGTTTATATTATAAAATCCTTTACTTAAAGAATATTATTTCAATACTCTCACCTGATGCAAAATACTTAAACATGACAGGACATACTATGAATATTTCACTTTTATTTTCATTTCAGCTTTTAATGCCAAATCCCATTTATATTGCATAATTATGTCAATATTTCTAACATTGTCACTTCAATCACACTAAAGGGTTTTAAAGAAAAATAACTTCATGTATGCAAAGATTCTATAATCCTTTGGAAATTTTAATAAGTTGTCTTTTATTACAATAATAAGAATGTAATATTTTGGAAACAATTCAGGTACTACCTAATTCTGGTAACCTTATTAATCAAATGATTTTTGCTTTCAATCATTCTCATTTATAAAAATAATTTAATCTTGGGGCTAGAGGCGGTGGCACAGTGGTAGGGCATTTGCCTCGCACGCAGCTGACCCTGGACAGACCTAGGTTTGATCCCCCAACCCAGGAATGATTTCTGAGCCAGAAGTAACTCCGGAACATCAACTGCTGTGCCCCCCAAAACAAACAAACAAAAAATAATTTAATCTGAGAACAAAAACATATACTATTTCTAATTGAATATTTAATCATCCAAGATTTCTTTCATCTAGCTCTCCAATTATTTGCTCATTTCCACTGGCAACAGAATTGCTTCTGATTATTGGCCAAGTGATGGCACATGTTTAAAGGTCTTTGTTGGCTTTTAGAATGAGTTGGGTCAGAAACCTAGAAGTTCACCCAGGTAATAATATATTCCTTCTATTATTTGCTTCTGATTATCTATAAAATGATGAAACTTACAATAAAATTCTATATGTAGTAAATAGATTTAAAAAAAACCCTCAGAACTATAAGAATTGTTGGAGCAAATAGTTAATGCCTTCAATACAAATTAATCCATTTTTGTTTGAGAGGTTGTGTGAACTTGTAAAAGAGTATTATATTACAAAGAAATTGCTTTTGCCTTATTAAATGTGAAATTTAAGTAGCTGACCCAATGCTGGCAATCATGAGAGATACATAAAATTCCAGATTACAGGGCCGGAGAGATAGTATGGAGGTAAGGCATTTGCCTTGCATGCAGAAGGACGGTGGTTCGAATCTCAGCATTCCCTATGGTTCCTGAGCCTGCCAGGAGCGATTTCTGAGTGTAGAGCCAGGAGTAACCCCTGAGCGCAGCTAGGTGTGAACCCCCCAAAAAAATTCCTGATTACAAAAAAATGAGCAAAAGTAAATCAAGGTAAAACATTAAATAGGAAATATGAATGTTCTTTATGAATAGTGGTACTGAACTGTAAAACTCAAAACTATATTTGTTAATATAAGCACTATTGTAGTTCTTTTTCAAGAATATTAGTTATATTTCTCAGCACTTTGTTTTTATAACAATTCAAGAATGTTACTCATACCTAGAATCATTAGGTCTCTGAATCGCTGAGGAGACAACTTGGGATTTTATAAAACAAATTCTTTATCATAGTGTGGTGTGAAAATGTTGGCATAATTAACCTTTTCTGGAATTTCAAAAACATACACTCAAACTCTACACATTTTAAGACTTCTTATGCTATCCCCTGTTTTATTACAATAAGATCACATCCATTATAACCAGAGAAACACACACTCAAACAAGAAATAACATTTTATATATTCACTTCAGTATTGAGTATTAATCCTACCTAGAAAGTTAGAAATTTATTTTAAAAATATTTCCTTTTGACAAATATTATCTTTTGTTTAATATAATATTGACCTATAAAATTGAGCAAAATCATATTTTTATATTTCGTTAAATCTTAAAATATATTAATAAGTCAATCAAAATACGCTTATTGGAGTGTGCTTTATCTCAAATCATGTGTCATAGACTCAAAAATACAATAGTGAATAGAATTTACTTAGTTTGCTCCGAACTGCCATCCTTCTTTCTCCTCTATAGAAGATTCAATGTTCACACAAAATAGTAAAAAAAAAATGTCAATTATAGGTGATAATGAAAAGATAGTTTAGGGGCCAGAGTTATAGAGCAGTGGTATATAGGGCATTTGCTTTGCATGCAGCTGACCCAGGACGGACCTGAATCCCCTGCATCCCATATGGTGCCCCAAGCCAGGAGTGATTTCTGAGTGCATAGCCAGGAGTAACCCCTGAGCGTCACCGGGTATGGCCCAAAAACCAAAAAAGAAAAAGAGGAAAGAAAAAAGAGAAAGAAAAGATAGTTTATAATGTGTGACAGAACTGACGGTTTAGAGTTACATAGCTACTTTGGTCTGTGTAGTTTATTAGTTTTTCCTTAGATGCCACTTGATTGAGAAGAAGAGTCATAAAAATTAGTGATATGAGTATTTTTAGAAGTTGACGCATCTCTCCTGACGCCAATATGTCACTGCAGTAAGACATGCTTCTAGGGACCCCAGTCACTGCTATGATATCTCTTTGGTCCAGCAATGTGCTAAAACTCATCAATGATGGCACTAGAGATGCTGGCTTCTCTCAACCCATCTCTGGGTCCCAGGTCACAGCTTTGATTCAGAATTTTCAGGAGGACATGGCTGCTGTTCTGTACCATGCCCTCTGGGTCACAGTATAGAGATTTAATTGACCATTGCCAGAATTTGCACTTGTTCTGAAATTGCACCATAGGATGAGTGAAGACTTTAAAAGAGCATCCCTAGAATGCAATCCTGCACCCTTTCATGACAAGGCCTATGTTCCTGTTGCAACCCTTCTAACAGCACAATCACAGTTACGGTGGAAAGCCCTAGAACTCAATGGGCTAGTTGTATTGGGTATGTGGGTACACTTGTATCTCTGACTCAAGTACTATTGCTCTAGTAAGTAAACTTGTACCCAAAGTCCTAGATACTACAATTACACATGCATCTGATTCCAGGAGCCAGCTCTGTGGCCGTTCTAAGTGCCAATGCACCAGACCTAGCAAGTAAGATGAATTCATTGTGGCAAGTATGTGACAAAAAGGGAGAAAATAAATCTGTCTTTGCTTACATGGATCTCAGCTACCTTAGCTTTTTGTCTTCTGTTTTTGTGTTTTTATTTTTGTGTCACACCCGGCGTACCCGCTCAGGGGTTACTCCTGGCTCTGCACTCAGAAATTACTTCTGGCAGACTCAGAGACGAAATGGGATACCAGTGATAAAACTGGGTGTGCCCCTAGTCATCCCCCCCCCTCCCCGCAAGGCAAACACCCTACCAAGATAGATTTTTAAAAATAAAAAAAAAATCTCTGTGGCTGGAGCAATAACACAGAGGGAAGGGCCTTTGCTTTTCACCCAACCAACCTGGGTTTGATCTCTGAGATCCCATATAGTCCCCAGAGCACTGCCAGGAGTAATTTCCAAGGGCAGAACCAGGAGTAACCCCTAAAAGTAACCAGATATGTCCACCAAAATCAAAACAATTAAAAAAATCTAAAGATTTGGATAAAATGAACAAAATATGCATAGTTTCAATTAATGCATGGTTTTAGTTTTAATTAATCAAAATCAATAATTTAAAATAAAGACATATCTTTGAATGTAATAAAATCAAGGGAAAAACATAGATTTCTAAAAAGTGATGAAATCATACAAGATTTTAAAGCATCGTGAAGTAAATCATTATTTGTATTATGAAAATCAGAAAGCTGGGGAGAAAGGCAAAGATAAACTAAATGTGAGCTGAAAATTCCCCAAATGTTGGAAATATGACAATCCCTACTGATAAAACCTCAAATGATTCAAACAAATTCAACCATAGCTATTCATCAACTTAATATAATTAAGTTATTAAAAATCAAAGAAAAATACTCATGGAAATCTAATGGGGCTATCAGCAAATTTCTCAGCAGATACTTTTTTAGTCCACATAGAAAGGGATAATATATTAATAGAACAGAAAACACCCAAAGGAAAAATGAATTGCTCACTAAGGAGACTTTACAAGTAAAGCGAGGTCCTTTAGAAATTTTATTTTTATTTTGATGTATATATGGGACATGCATGAAAGAAAACATAGAACTTTCCACACCATTGTCTTCTACAATATAATGAAGGCTCTGTATCCAATAACAAGGAAAACAAAAGAAAAAAAGTATTTCATAAAATTAAATTTCTTCACAGTGACAGAAAAATAATTAAGACCAAAAGAGAAGTTTCTGAGGAATAAAACATATTCACATCATAAATATGACAAAAAGAAAATTTTAAGTCAATTAAAATTTTATAAAGTTCATATTTTTCTTTTATATAATATTAGGAGAAAGAGTATTCAAATAGTTTTAATCTAATTGGTAAAATAAAAGAAATATACATTTAAATTTTTTTCAAAAGCCAGAAAAAATTGTAAAGCACTAATTCTGAGTGAATGTAATGAAAAATGAAAATTGGCATAAGAAATAAAACTACACCCAGTACTTACAGAAAATGTTGCAATGGATAAAAGATTAAGCTAGAACCTGGATAAAAGAAGATTAAGCTAGAACCTATATACCAGAAGAGAACATCATTGGCTTACAATTTACAGAGTACCTCAGAATCGAGAGGCACTTAATTTTACAGAAGAGCTTTACTTTACATAATTCTATCAGGAGTTCATCAGCTGAAATTTGAAATATTTCAAAACACAGCTACCTGTTTTCAGAGAACATGTAATCTCTGTCACAGTGCTTCAGATTATATCTGAAGAAAAACATCCTCCAGAGGCCAAATCCAGGCAAAACGAGAGAAAACTGATTAGAGCTCCCAGGTTTGACCAGAATAATAGGTAATGGGGGTTGGAGAAAGTCCTCTGGGGGCCTGGGGCGATTAAGAAACTGGCTGCTCTTTGCAAGTGCTTGAAGAATACGGTGCTGCTCAGGCTTTGCCGGCTGTGCTGGTTGCTTGTGTCCACACAGCCAGAAACATTCAGCAGTGGAGTCTGAGTCCCAGAATGAACTGGAATATACGGCTAGTTTGGAAGGAAACTAAAATAATTCAAAAGACACCTGTAAAAAGAAGGGGGTGGTGAGAAGCGGTAGTACAAGCGGTGTCCATGCTAGCCTAGGAGGGACTGCGATTAGACCCCTCCTAAGTCCCATATGGTCCCCCAAGCCTGGAGCGATTTCTGAGAGCATAGTCAGGAGTAACCCTTGAGCGTCAACGGGTGTGGCCCCAAACCAAAAAACAAAGACAAACAAAAAAAGACACCTGTAAAATGAAGCTACTGTGATGGATTTATCTCTTGCATTGAGAGTAACTGATGGCCAGAGGACTAACAAGATAGAAACATCAGTTTAAGAAAATGATGATGTTAATGAGCAGTGATTGGATAGAAAATAAAAGCAAGGAGACTATGAAAACCACAGCACATTTTGACACCCATTTAGAAATATTTCCTAACAATTTCAAAAACTTCGGTGTCATATAAAGAAAAAATTATTTCTTTTATTATAAGTTTCTATTTTAAATTTGGATAATTACCTTGGCAGCACTTCAGAAAAGAAGTTATCCCACTCTGTAATCATAACTAAATAAAATATACCGTTAACAAAATTGTCATTTATAGTTCTGCAATTTTAGAAAAGAATAAAATAACATTGAGAATACAAATGTAGGACCCGAGAGATAGCATGGCGATTTGACTTGCACAAAGCCGATACTGGACAGATGGTGGTTCAAATCCTGGCATCCCATATAGTCCCCCATCCCTGCCAGGAGCAATTTCTGAGCTCAGAGCCAGGAGTAATCCCTGAGTACTGCTGGGTGTGACCCAAAAATGAACAAACAAATAAACAAAACAAAAAAAGAATACAAATGTAAAAACTAAAAAGATTATTTTTATTAACATTTCTACCAATGTGTATCTTGGTCTTTCTTATAAATATCTCATTTACTTTTCTAATATTACTCTTTATTAATTTAGCTGGAAAATAAACAGGCACAAAAAGTCTAGCTAATTTACCTAAATTAACAGCTAGCAGATAATTGATTTGTAGATTGAGTCCAGGTAATACAATTCCAAAGATAAGACTTTTAATAGCAGTTTACTATGTTGATTTTTCTACTGCTCCTAATTTACTTGATTTTACAATAATGTGGTTACATAGTTATTTGGATTAAATAATTTGGTGACTTTTGGTAAGGGGTATCACTTCTGGTGATGCCAGAGGTCAAACCCAGGATACCCGTGTACAAGATTTACTGTTCTATTTCTCAGGCTCTTTATTATTATTTTTAATCATGTGTGAATTTCTATTTGATAACATATTAGTTTATCATAATTCCATATATATAATTTTATTTAGTGGGCATATTACTTCCATATCTGCATAGTGCAATTCTCATTGTAAAGAATATAGTTACAGAAGTCATTGAATTAGTGAGGATATGTCAGTTCTATTAGATCTCTTGGAAGGAGGAATTAGGCTTAAGAGTAAATACATTAAAGTTGACATGTTTTGTATGCATATTTGGTGAAAAGACATTGTTGACTATTAGAAAAATATACTAAATGAACCCTTCTGTCTTCAAAAAAAGACGGCAAAATAATGGTAGATTAAATAAAAATTCAGATAATGATTGTCTGATGAGTGCCATTAAAATGTACAGTCAATGTTGAAATGAGAGACTGATGAAATTCAGCTAAAGGGATCAAAATATGTCCTGAGGGGCAGCTTCTAATGTCAACTCTGAGAAACTAGTAGAATTACAAAAAGCTTAAAACTAGAAATATTTATGTAGAGATAAGTAAAAGTTTAGCCAGAGCAGGAGACCAACACATAATAGGATAATGCAATATGCCTGAAAGTCAGACTGAATTGAAGTGTAGAAAAATTATATAGAATGTAAGACATGTAAAGTGCTAACAAAATCAAGACCTGTATTGATTCAAGCATCTTCTTCTTAAATGTAAAAAATTGAGATATTTGTACCTAGACAAGAAATAGTTAATCCACTTCAAGTCTTGGTTTTGTTTTAAGAATATAGAGTAAGTGGGAAGAAAGTAAAATAGAGATATTTCTGAATCTAAATTATTTTTTAATTTTTTAATTACCTGTGAGTGTTAAGGAAAGGGACATGTCCTAGAGCAATTTAAAGACATCAAAAGATGAGGGTGAAAAAAATGACTGTAAAGATTACATAGAAATAAAAAGGCAAAATTAAAAATGAGTTAGCTTACTGGTGAACATATTAAATTTGAAACCCAGATAAAATACCCAAAGAAGTGTTCAGTTCAATTCAGTACACATCTGAATGGACCTAGTGATACTGGGAATTTATAAATGAAATTTTTGAATCAGGCTAAAAAGATAGATCAATGGATATAAGGTCAATGTCAATGGATATAGCACATATACTGTATGCAGGAAGACTAGGTTTGATCTTTGGTACCACAGCATGGTCGTTTGAGCACCTCAAGAAATGACCTCCAAAACACTAAGTCAGGAATAGCTGAGAACCCCTACACACACACACACACACACACACACACACACACACACACACACACGATTTAGTAGTAATTTGAAGAATGAAGTAACATAGTAAGAGAAAAACAAATGGGGCAGGAGAAATAGCATAGGGGTTAAGAAGTCTGCCTTGCATCTGGTTTGACTGATTTGGGTTTGACTCCCGAGCACACGAGCAATGGTCCTGAGCAAAACCATTAGTTAGTAAAAAAAAAAAAAAAAAGGAGATACCGAGTTGAATAAAAGTAGAAGGAAAATGAATAGCTTGTGATGGGAAAAAAGAGTATCCACTAATCTATAAGAAATATTGTAATATATTTATGTTATCACATAATATGTTATCACATATTAACTGTAATGGAAAATTAGTTTAAAAATTAGTTACAGGGGACAAGATAGCACAGGGGTAGGCTGTTTGCCTTGCACACGGTCAATCCAGGATGGACCCTGGTTTGATTCTCAGTATCCCATATGGTATCCCGAGCCTGCCAGGAGAGATTTCTGAGGGCAGAGCCAGGAGTAGCTCCTTAGCTGAGTGTGAACCAAAAACAGAAACAAACAAAAATTTAGTTACTATGAAATAATCAATCTGGCAGATAAAAAATTTCTAGAAGCTGTTATCAAAAGAACATAAGAAGTGGATGATTGAAAAATAAGTATACGATTTAAGTTAACATACTTCAAAATTAATTTTATAAGGCAAGTGGTTGCATATAGAATAGAATAAAATGTAATATATTGATGTCACAATATAGGAGTTCAAAATGGTTAAAAGATTTCTTTTCACATCTGGTAAAGTAGAAAGCAATGATTTTAGGGAATTTGATAAAATACATATTGGGGTAAGTTAATATTGTTAGTTCGTTTTGAAACGTGATACAACAAAGATAAGAATCAAATTTTTATAGACCCTTAAGAACAGCTGCTCTTAGCAATAGAATATAGAATAAAAACAAATTAACAGCACAGGTTATCAACTAGCAATAGAGTATAACATATATTGCAAATGTTAAGTAAGGTTCCAATACTGCCCAGGAAAATTCAGTAAATAAAATAGAAGTTTAAAATTTTGCAGTGAGGTGCTCCATGAATCTTACAATTGCTGTCACATGCTAAATAGAGTATGCCAATATATAAGCTGTTAATTTGTGTAGTCCCATTAATTTTCTATCTGCATGGCACATTACTAAAATCTAAGCTACTATCTATAACTTATCATGTCTATTTTTAATATTGTTTTCTTCTAATATTTATTATAACATTGATCTTTCAAGTTGTTCCTAACACAGTTGTTTCCGGCATTAAATGTTGAAACATCTATCCTACATGCAATGTGATCTTTCCTTCATCAGTGTCTCCTATTTCCCAGCCACCACCATAACCTGAATCCACACAGGTACAAATAAATGTATTTTATATTTTGTTACAATCAAAATAAAATGGAATTATCAAAACTTAGATCAAAAATCCCATCTCCACCCATTGCCATCCAGCACCATCATTAATTATTTAATGCAACAATCAACAAGAACCAATTTTAAATGAGTGCTATATTTCACCATGGTGTTAATTCCTTGTATACAGATTTAATGGTGTGTGGTTGGTTCTATTTGCGCCTTCTGTATTACTGTTTAGGCTCACTGAGCTTGGTACATTACTACATGACTTTCATATCAGATTTCCTGCTATACTATTGGTCTGCACTACTATAAAATATTAAGGTGTTTCTGGATTTATAATTCAGAAAAAAAATTGGTGGCTTAGAAATTTTATAAGGTTAAGTCACGGAGCGAGGCTGTTTCTATTGGAAAGTGTAGGATGTGGCATTGGTGTACTGTAGTTCATACAAAGAAGAGAATCTCCCCACAGCCCCCTTTTCTGAGAATACCACGGATATCATTCCAGACAGGGCTATCTGGTAATTATTGGTGGCTACTATTTTCTTCTGGAGTTTGTTGGAGAAGCTGAGTCTTGTTTCTGCTCAGATGCTGGTGATTATGGGTGGGAACTTATGAGTTTTAGGAGGTGTTGTGGTGACTCTGGGGATTCTTGATCCAATCCCATTCCAATAAGTAAGTCCCAGAGTCTTCATCCCTGTAGTCTTGTCTCAATTGAGAGGATTTAACTGCTCATTTTATTTGATTTAAGTTGCTGAGCTGAGTCATGATAGTTGGAGGATGTAGAGTGTAGTATTGGTTTGCTCAGGCAGAAAAGGAACTCTGCCACCCTCACCTTCTAAGATTCCATAGAGGTATAAGCCTTTACGTGGCTACCTAGGAAGTACTGGCACCAATAATTTTTTTCTATTGTGTCTATTTTTTACTTCTGCCAACTTCTGCTTTTTTGTATTTGAAAATTCTAAAGCAGTAGTTCTGATTGTAAAAGGTTACATTTAAAAGATGTAAAAGCTTTGAATACCACTCATATAAGAAGGATGAATATAATGAAGGATAAGGAGGCAAAGACAAAGCACAAAGCAATATATCTAAAGGACATACAACATATTTATATGTAATAGACTTACTAGTAAAAGTGTAAGACTTTCAACTTCACATAAAATACATGTCAGTCAAAACTGCAGATGTTTGTTTATTGGAAATAAAAATTAGAAAACATATTAGGGTTTCTATGTCTTCTTAACTCACTATCCAATTCGTTACTATGAAAAATTTTCTTAGCTGATATTATTTATGTTGAATTCTGCTTCACCCAATATAAACACTCCCTCATTTTTCTTTTTATAGTCATAGATTGTGCAAATATATAAATAAAGACATAATCTAATAAATATATGTCATGATTATGTTATTTCCATGACAGTCTGTGTTTTAATAAAAAAGTACTTAGACTATTATATTTAGGGTAATTTCTTGAATCATTTGTTTTATTAGTTGTATTTTTATTTATTCAATCTTTTAGTTACCCCTTTGTTTAGTTAAATACTTTACAATTATATTTCATGTTATATCTATCATACGTTTTAAAAAATTTTATTGTGGTAAAAGTGAATTACAAATCTTTCACAGTAATATTTGGGGCACATAGTGACAATGAGTGAGGGACATCACTACCACCAGTGTTGTCCTCCCTCCACTTCTGTTCCCAGCATGCATCCCACACCCTCTCCTTTACCCCCGTAATGCTAGTGCAACTGTTCCCACCTTGTACAGTTTGTTGTAGATTGGGTATTGATTCTGTTGTTTTTGACTTTGGATTTGGAATACATGTCTGATTAGGTTTTTATTTCCACCAAATGAACATACGACTGTCTGGTCTTGGTACCATCCATTTTTCTTTTTTTTTCTTTTTATATGTCTTTATTTAAACACCTTGATAACAAACATGATTGTAGTTGTGTTTCAATAATGTAAAAAACACCCTCTTTCAATGGTGTAACATTCCCATTACCAAATCTCCCTTCTCCCCACCCCACCCACACCTGTACTCTAGACAGGCTTTCCACTTCCCTCATTTATTCACATTGTTAGGATAGTTCTCAGTGTACTTATTTCTCTAACTGCTCTCACCACTCTTTGTGGTGAGCTTCATGTCCTGAGCTGGACCTTCCAGCCCTCCTTTCTTTGTCTCTGAGGATTATTGCAAAAAATGTCCTTTATTTCTTAAAACCCATAGATCAGTGAGACTATTCTGTGTCTATCTCTCTCCCTCTGACTTATTTCACTCAACATAATAGATTCCATGTACATCTATATATAGGAAAATTTCATGACTTTATCTCTCCTGACAACTGCATAATATTCCATTGTGTATATGTACCAAGTTTCTTTAGCCACTCATCTGATGAAGGGCATCTTGGTTGTTTCCAGAGTCTGCCTATTGTAAATAGCGCTGCAATGAATATCGGTGTAAGGAAGAGATTTTTGCATTGTATTTTTGTGTTCCTATGGTATATTCCTAGGGGTGGTATAGCTTGATCGTATGGGAGATCAATTTCCAGGTTTTGGAGTAATCTCCATATCACTTTCCATAAAGGTTGGACTAGATGTCATTCCCAATAGCAGTGGATAAGAGTTCCTTGCTCTCCACATCCCTGCCAGCACTGCTTGTTCTCATTCTTTGTGGTGTGTGCCAATCTGTGTAGCATGAGATGGGTACCATCCATTTCCCCCTCAAATTATGAGGGTGATCAAGGTGATTCTAGTAATGTTGTTTTATTGGAGATATAAGAAAGGATATGGGAGACGAAAAGAAAAAAGAAGAAAAAAAGGCAAACAAAAAAGAGAAATTATAAGTATAACAATCCATTTGTTATATATACATATATATATATATGTGTTATAAATATCCATTTGGAAGAAAAAGGAGGAAAAGAAGAAAAAGGTAACAAAACAATAATAATAAAAAAGTCCAGGAACTTCTTAAAAAAGGGTTTTTTCTTTTCTTCTTCCTCCTCTTCTTCCTCTTTTTTTTTTTTTTTTTTTGGTTTTTCGGGCCACACCCGTTTGATGTTCAGGGGTTACTCCTGGCTAAGCTCTCAGAAATTGCCCCTGGCTTGGGGGGACCATATGGGACGCCGGGGGGGATCGAAACTCGGTCCTTCCTTAACTAGCGCTTGCAAGGCAGACACCTTACCTCTAGTGCCACCTCGCCGGCCCATTCTTTTCTTCTTCTTCTTCTTTTCTTCTTCTTCTTCTTCTTCTTCTTCTTCTTCTTCTTCTTCTTCTTCTTCTTCTTCTTCTTCTTTTCTTCTTCTTCTTCTTTTCTTCTTCTTTTCTTCTTCTTCTTCTTCTTCTTCTTCTCATCTTCATCTACTGTTTCTTTTTCTTCTGCTTCTTTTTCTTTTTTCTCTTATTTTTTCTTTTCTTCTTCCTTCTTCTTTTATCTTTCTCTTCTTTCTTCCTTTTTCTTCTTTCTTTCTCCTTTTTTTTGTCACCTAGATTTTTAGTCACCTAAATATTGCAGAAATTAGAACGGGGATTCCCTTGGCCTAAAAGATACAGGGTTTCTCCGCCATTGAAGCATACTGCCCTGGGAACAACTACAGGATCTATACGCACTGATTTACACACCCCAAGGTCTTCTTATGGTGCCAGGAAACATTTTGCTCATGTGTAGTTGATGACATCCCTCCTCTGTAGCTGGAGATCTTGTTATTTGAGTAGGTCATAGGGCAAAGGCTAAGAGAAAATTTTTATTTACAGTTCTAGGAGTTCTGTTCCATCACTGTTGTTGCAATCAGTTTTCTGTAATTAATGGTCTTGGTCTTTGCTCTTATCCTAGGGTCAGAGCCTAGGATTTGGTCTTTCAGCATGGTTCCAGAAGTTCTGCTCAGTCACAGTTGTCAAAGTCAGATCTCTGGAACTAGAGATTTGACCTAGGCCTAGGCTAGGAACTTCCTCATTGGTCCCTTCATAGGTTCTGTCCAGTCCATGTTTGTCAAAGTCTTCTGTAGATAGCGATTTTGGTTTTTGCTTAGGGTAAAGAATAATATGTCTCCTGATTGCATCATATAGTTAGATGACGAGATAGGGCAGCCCTCTCTTATTCTTTTTTTTTTTTTTTTTGGTTTTTGGGCCACACCCGGTGGTGCTCAGGGGTTACTCCTGGGTGTCTGCTCAGAAATAGCTCCTGGCAGGCATGGGGGACCATATGGGACACCGGGATTCAAACCAACCACCTTTGGTCCTGGATCGGCTGTTTGCTAGGCAAACACCGCTGTGCTATCTCTCCGGGCCTACAAAGTTATTCTTAATTGGGCTTTAGACATACAATGTTTCAGGACCGAGCCCACCGATGGTAACACATTCTGTTTTATAACATTTTCTTTTGCTTTTAAGTGTCCCTTCAAAGTAAAAACTACATTTTTAATATAGTTTTCAAATGTATTCAATATATATATATGAATAAAATTATTGAAATCAGATAAAAGATGTCTAACAATAATTAAACAATGAGAGATTTTATATTAGTAGTCTGGAAGCTAATACTCTCATGGCATCTTTTTATCTATCTTAATAGAGAAATGTAATATAGAAATCTGCCAACTGTTTCTAAAGTTTACTAGTATAAGCAAAAGACTCAGAACAGACAATACAATATTGAAAGGGAAAGTAAAGTTGGAGGACTGATGCTCCTTACACACAGAGTATGGTAGACTTTACGGTAATGGGAAGGAATAAAAAGAATAGACATCCCATAAACAGTTTATTAAGTATAGTCAACTAATGTAGAGACAAAGATCAATGGAAATATAAAGGAGAAAAGTAAATCTCTTCAACAAATGGTTCTAGAGCAATTAGACTTCAAAGGCCTAAACTGGAGTAAAATAAAAATTAACCTAGTCATAGACCTTAGACCCCTCATGAAAATTAACTATAAATAGATCGCAGATAATAATTTTAAAACTATAGAATCTTAGATAACAATATAGGAAAAAAATGGTGCCCTCAGGTTTGACAATGGTTTTTTTAGACACTAAATACCAGAGGTAGGTTTGATCAAAAATATAATGAATACTCAATGTTACATTAAAATTAAATAAATTTTTACTACAAGAGAGAATCAGATATTGGGACAATATATTTCTCCCAGAATATTTTCTCCCAATATATTTTTCTTAAATACAATTCATATATTGGGAAAATATTTTCGTAGATATATCAGATAAACAACAGTTATTTAAAATATAAAAAGAAAATTTTAAAACTCAATAAAAAATTAACACGATTGAAAAGTGGGCTAAAATTTTTATGAACATGACAAGCACAAGAGAGGAGAAAACATTTGAAAAATAATAGAACTGATAAAAAATTTGCTATCACAAAAAATCATAATATGGTTGGGGCTGAAGAGATGGTGCAAGTCGTAGGGCATTTGCCTTGCATACCCTAACCTAGGATGAGCCATGGTTCAATCCTCCAGCTTCCCATATGGTTCCCCAAGCTAGGAGCGATATTTGAGGACATAGTCAGGAATAACCTCTGAGAGTCACCGGGTGTGGCCCCCAAAAAATATCATAATATGATGAAATGTCTACTTTTTTTTCTAACCAATATAAACATTTTATTGAGGTACTAGATTTTGCAATACTGTTAATATTTTATGCCTCTGATTTTATAATTTTTAAGTTTATTAAAAATGTAATGCATAGTTGATAGAGGGAACAAAGTTATTTAAAAAGAATAAAAAAATTTTAATGAGAAGAATTTTTTAAAGAAAGAAAAAAGAAAAGTTCTGTAGCAAGCACACTTGTGAAAATTATTGTATATCTAATGAAGTCATTAATAGAAATGACAGAGGTTTAGTAAGCTCTTGTTGTTAGCTCTACATTCTGTTAAACTGGTGTCTTACTTTAGTAATAAAAACATCAAGCACATAAAGTTAAGCAGCAATTCAAAGCACTAGAATATATAATGTGGCTTTTGTGGGGGGATTTCTCAGGTGCCAGGCCTCCTGGAAGAAGAAGAAGAATGTATGGGAGGGTGCCAATATTGGCTCCCCAAACCGTTGGTGCTATCAGCCCAGATAACGGCATTCCTGAAGTTTTGAAAAAATTTGTACAAGGGGGGCCCAGAGAGATAGCACAGCGGTGTTCGCCTTGCAAGCAGCTGATCCAGGACCAAAGGTGGTTGGTTTGAATCCCGGTGTCCCATATGGTCCCCCGTGCCTGCCAGGAGCTATTTCTGAGCAGACAGCCAGGAGTAACCCCTGAGCACCACCGGGTGTGGCCCAAAAAACAAACAAAAAAAAATTGTACAAGGGTGATAAGGCAGTGCCACTGGGAAAACAGTGGTTTTTGGGTAACGGATTTAGCAGATATGTCTTCAGTAGGGCCTGGCGTGGCCTGCCCTCCCCTTCTGAGATTGCCAGTTTTCTCTTGTGTGTCTGGTATACCAGGCTTTTTCATGGCTTGGTTTACATCTTGTTTAAGAAAATTGTTAAGTCTATAGAGCTCACCCGGTGCCAACATGATGAAAGCATTTATGGGAATGATTCTGAAATGACTACGCTTATCATAAAAATATTTTTGTAGGGGTCAGAGCGATAGCACAGAGGTAGGATGTTTGCCTCGCATGCAGCCCATATAGGATGGACCTTAGTTCCATCCCACAGAGCCCCACATGGTCATCAGAACCAGGAGCGATTTCTGAGTGCATAGCCAGGAATTACGTTAATTTCTAAGACGCATTTCTGCCTTCACCAAACTCAGTGCCTATGTTCTTAAATCTCTAAAATAATCCCTGCACAGGATGAAATACAAGCAACAACAGCCTACTCTAATTCCCAACTGGAAAACCACTATACATACTATTCAGTTTCTGTTAAATTTACTAACTTACTCTTTGTGTAATATTAATGCCACTTTTTTTTTACAAGTATAGATTTCTCCCTTAGATCAATATTTTCTATTAACTAGAGATAGTAGCTATTTATTCCAAGTGATTTCAATATTTTACTGTTGGTTTGGAGGACCTTTTACTTTATTAGTTTTCTTCTATTGCTCTTTAGAGAATTTTCTACAAATGCACGGTAAATTTGAGTATTTGACTAAGTTAAGATGTTTTTTCTTTACACTTTTTTTCAGTTATATCTTTTAAAAAATATCACTGACAACAATTTTACAGACTATCAAAGTTATCATTTTATAACTGTATTATAAGACTGACCATATCACCACAAAATTTAAAAGCTATTTAAATCCCAAAAGACCTCTGTATCCAATACTTCCATTGTTTTCCTCTTTCTCACATATAAGTGTCCTAATTTTCAGAATTTAGTTGCTGCCCTAGTTTTCACAGCCTAGGAACTTTGTTGTTCTTTTGCCAGTTAATTTGCTTTAGTAATTATATTTCACATATGACTAAAATAATTTAGTAGCTGTATTTCACTTCCTTATTTCATGTAACATAATTATTTTAAATTCCATTTATTTTTTGTACCCAATGGCACAATTTCACATTTTTAAATGGTAGTGGTAATAATAATTTATATATACATCACCATTTAAAAATGTGAAATATATAGAATATAAATATAAATTTATATTTAAATTATATAAATATATACCTACACATATCCACAACTTATTTATCCAGACATTCTTCAACAGCATTTTACTTAGCTTGATTCAGTTATTTTAAAGAGTTCTGTAAACGTACTTTCAAAATTGAGTTTTCATATTCTGTGTGAAAATGCCTTGGAGTGACATTGCTATACCATGTGGTACTTCCATTTTTATAAAGAAATCAACATTTTATTTTCCATAACAACTATATCAATCTACTTTCCCACCAACTGTGTGTACAACTATTTTTATAATCTGTATCATTGTTAATACTTGTTTTCTTTTTTTTTTTTTTTTGATTTTTGAGCCACACCCAGTAACGCACAGGGGTTACTCCTGGCTATGATCTCAGAAGTCACTCCTGGCTTGGGGGACCATATGGGACACCGGGGAATTGAACAGCGGTCCGTCCTAGGCTAGAGCTGGCAAGGCAGACACCTTACCTCTAGCGCCACCACGCCCAGCCCCAATACTTGTTTTCAATCTCTTTAAAATAAAAGATTGAATAATAACTACTTCATGTTGTACTCATATGTAGATATAAATTACTAGAGCAAATTAACTGTCAAAAGCTAACACAAAACTACATTTTGTGAAAACTATGGTAGTTTCGAAAGCTTTTTTACAGTTGTAGCTTGCACTAGTATTTTGACAATTAGTGTAATATTTATTTTATATTAATTCTATAGACAGAGATACTAATTAAAAGTGTACCACTCAAAAATAAAATCAAATAACAAGGTGTACAATCACCCAGTGTGCCTTATATCTAAGCCCAGGTGAATGAGTCTGAATCAGGGTCATGGATGAAATAATCCCAAACAGGCTGAGGGTGAAACCACATGTAATCTGGAAGTCTTCTCTCATATGGAGCTCCTGCTGCCTGCCAGAACTGCATTTTTTTTATTGAGTACAGAGACCACTCTTGGGTGGGGCAGTAAACCCACCAGTTTTACAAGTAAAACAATCTCTATTTTGGGCTAAACAAACATAAAAAAAAAAAACAGGGATGATCTTTGTTTTGGGTAAATTAATGTGTAACCCAAAAAGGGAATGCTCAAAGAACTTAAAATCATATAGAAGAGTAAGGAAAATATTACCAAATATAAATAACCTTAAATGTACAGTGATTACATTGTCTGGTTAATATGTATACAACTCTTAACAGCAAAACAATTTTAAAAGAATATAAGATTAATACGCTGAATGATGGTACTTATTATTGGGATATATAGAGATGGTTCAAAATATACAAATTAGGCCTGAAGAGATTGCACTTATTGAGTTCACAGAAAACCAGGGTTCAATCCCCAGTGCTTCATTTGCTTCTTGAGCACCACCAGGCATCATTTCTGAGCAGAGCCTAGAGCAGTCCCTAAATACTGGTGGGTGTGGCCCACCATGAAACCCTTCCCAAAACAAAATGTAACTGTGATTTTCTGTATTAACAGAATAAACAAAAAAAAAAACCTTTCAGAAAAAAATTAATTGGTAAAATTCAGTAATGATTCACCAGAAATACTCAACAAATACCTGGATTAGAAGGAATTTACATGAGTATATTACAAGACAAATATGGAAAGTCCACAGCTAACATCAATAATAATGCTGAAAGCGTTTGCTCTAAGATTAGATGATCTATTTTGATTTAGTGCTCAGAGGATTCTCTTGGAACAAGGATTCACTTTCATATGCTGCTCGCAAAAACTAACATTAGGGGCCAGAGCAGTGGTGCAAGTGGTAGGCTGTTTGCCTTGCACGTGCTGAGCTAGGTCAGACTTTGGTTTGATCCCCCAGCATCCCATATGGTTCCCTGAGCCAGGAGCGATTTCAGAGTGCATAGCCAGGAGTAACCCTGAGTGTCACCGGATGTGGCTCAAAAAACAAACATAAAATAAAATAAAATAACTGACATTAACCCTAAGAGATAATTCTTTGTTCCCATTGTTACTTATTCTTTCCCCTTTACTCTACATTATCCTGAAAGTCCTAACCAGGTAAAAATATTAAATAACAGTCACAATTATTAAAAATTTGTAAACTATATCCGTTGATGTCATGATCTGATCTATAGAGAACCCTAGACTCGTCACCAAAAGTTATCTTAGAGACTAAAAATAAAAGTTAGCAAAGTTGCAGTGTTTAAAAATCTAAGCACAAAAACAAATGGTCTCTGTACTATCTAAAAATTATGGAAATGATTGTTTTATTTTTTTAATTTTTCTTTATTTTCCCAGATGGAAATGATTGTTTTATGATAGCATCAAAAATTTACCTAGAAACAAGTTTTACCAATGTGTACAAAGAAATATTGATAAATAAAATGGAAAAATATATATATATGAATGAAAAAAATGTCTGTTCATTGATATGTTTAGGAACCAGGTGAATACTTTTTAAATTTTTATATTACCCAAAACAATCTATAGATTCAATGCAATTCCTATCAGAATTCCAATAACATTATATAAAAGCAGACCTAGCAATTCTAAAATGATTATTTTTTAAGTGTGTATGCTATCAAGAATTGAACTCAGGGCCTCAAAGGTGAAGGTGAGTGAATGACTGCTGAGCTACATTTCCAGCAACTAAAATTTATTAGGGACAAAAAGTAGAAACTCAAAGTTATATGAATCAGAGGCCAGAATAATAGCACAAGTAGGTAGGACATTTGCCTTGCATGTGACCAACTTGGTCCTCCAACCTTCCCAGGAGTAATACAAAAAAGTATGTATGTATATATATAATATAATATAATATAATATAATATATGTATAATAATATATAATATTATATATTGAACACATAGTTATGGCATACTTCTGATTGCACTCAAGTATCACTCCTGAAAAACTTTGGAGTGGCAGGACTGAACTAAATTTGGCCATCTTCAAGGCAAGTATCATGCTCCAATTAATCTTAAAAGAAAATCTTCAAGCATTCAAGCAATTTTAAGAAAACTTATGTAGGTAGTGTCATACTACTTGAAGTCAAATAATATTAAAAAGCTTATAACCAAAATGATGTAGTGTTGGCCTAAGGATTGACATATATCAATGGAAGCATATAGAGAGTTCAGGGTAAAAATACACATATATGGTCAATTATTATTTGATAAATATGCAAGAAATATACAATTGGAAAAAGATAGCTTTTACATAAATAATACTGGAAATCCAGAGTATACATGCACAGAGCAATGAAAATTGGCCCTAAACTCACAATCACAGTAAACATATAAATCATATAAACAAAATTAAAGATAAACTCCAGTCCTGAAACTATCAAAGTCAAGGGAATAAAAATAGAAAAAACAGATACTGGTTTTGGCAATATATAACACCCAGATTATAGGCAATAAAAGCAAAAGTAAGTATATGGAAATATATCGAACTGGGGCCGGAGAGATAGCATGGAGGTAAGGCGTTTGCCTTTCATGCAGGAGGTCATCGGTTCGAATCCCGGCGCCCCATATGGTCCCCTGTGCCTGCCAGGAGCAATTTCTGAGCCTGGAGCCAGGAATAACCCCTGAGCACTGCCAGGTGTGACCCAAAAACCCAAAAAAAAAAAAAAAAGAAATATATCGAACTAAAATGCATCTTTAAACCAAAAAATAAACTGGAAGCATGACATTCAGAATTAGAAAATATTTGTAAATAATATGTTAGATTAAAGGTTATTATATTTATATATTAAAGTTTATTATATATTATATTCATAAGAAAATCAAACTACTCAATAGTAAAAGTAATTATAGTGACTGCATTTTAAAATGGGCAAAGCTTGGAGGGGGGCGAAGAGATAGCAGAGCAGTAAGGTGTTTGCATTGCACTCAGCTGATCCAAAACAGATGGTGGTTCGAAACCCTGCATCCTATATGGTCCTCGTTCCTGGCAGGAGTGATTTCTGAGCAGAGAGCCAGGAGTAACCCCTGAGTGCTGCTGGGTATGATCCAAAAACAAAATAAGTAAGTAAATAATTTTACAAAATGGACAAAGATCATCACTAGCATCAGGAAATGTAAACCAAAACTACCATGTAATATTTTCCCATATCTCTTGTTAATATTTATTTTAAAATAAAGTTATGAGAGCTGGAGATTTCATATATAAAATGATGCAATTGTCTTACACATGTCCACCTCCGTTTTATAATTGAGCACAGAGCCAGGAGTAATTTTTTTAGTAATGCCACTTGTGACTCCAAATCAAAATAAAAATATAGCAAATATGAACTGAAATTTTTATATGCTGTTGGTGAGAATGTAAATTGACAATACCATTATGGAAATCAATATAGAAATTTCTCAAAAATTTTCTTTATTTATTTTATTTAAACACCTAGATTACATACATGATTGTGTTTGGGTTTCAGTCATGTAAAGGACACCCCCATCACCAGTGCAACATTCCCATCACCAATGTCCCAAATCTCCCTCCTCCCCACCCGACCCCCACCTGTACTCTAAACAGGCTCTCCATTTCCCTCATACATTCTCATTATTAGGACAGTTCAAAATGTAGTTATTTCTCTAACTAAACTCATCACTATTTGTGGTGAGCTTCCTGAGGTGAGCTGGAACTTCCAGCTCTTTTCTCTTTTGAGTCTGAAAATTATTATTGCAAGAATGTCTTTCATTTTTCTTAAAACCCATTGATGAGTGAGACCATTCTGCATTTCTCTCTCTCTCTCTCTCTCTCTCTCTCTGACTTATTTCACTCAGCATAATAGATTCCGTGTACATCCATGTATAGGAAAATTTCATGACTTCATCTCCTCTGACAGCTGCATAATATTCCATTGTGTATATGTACCACAGTTTCTTTAGCCATTCATCTGTTGAAGGGCATCTTGGTTGTTTCCATAGTCTTTAAAGTAGAAATATTATATGATTCAGAACTCTTTATACAAAATAGTATATAACTGAACACCAAGGTTATATCTGCACTCCATTTTCTTTGCAGCTTTAATCACAATAGTTAAGATATAAAATTAAAATTAATATACTGTACTTTATGGCTTACAAGATGCCTTTTGAAACAAAACATATGTCAACCAAAAATGGGGAATCGTCTTATACACCGAGTATATCCTGAAAAACGTTTCAATATGCCGCTAAAAGAAAATCGCCTGGAAACGAATTTTCCAACTCCATCCTACACCAATTACTGCAAGTCTGCTCGGACCGCCTCTCTAACTCACCCAATTCAAGCAGGCTTTTTATGCATGCAAATTATACCATGTTCTATACCCAAATCTACACTGTAAAAAGCCTGCTCAAATTGGCCAGAGTCAGTGAGGAGGTCTAAAATTAGGGGTTCATCTTATAAGCCCAGTCGTCTTATACAAGGAAAAAGATGGTATAAGTATTCTTCAACAAATATATGAAAAAAATAAAATGTAGTTTATGCATGTATATGATTTGGCTTCTAAAAAGAAGAAAATCATTCCACCCACAAAATAAATGGACTAGAAAAATTTTTGCTAAGTGAAGCAAGCCAACAATCATTATTTATTAGGGGTAGAGTTTTGGACCATATGTTGCTGTACAGGGCTCCTCAAAAGGGACCAGGACATGTTGTGGATAGAACCCAAGATTCCTGTCCTTTAATTATCCCCCTGGAAGGAAATAAAATCTGTATGATCTCACTTACATATGAATTTTAAAGTAGTTAAATTTATAGAAACAAATAATGTGGTGTTTCTTTGGGGTGGGATAGAGCTTTATTATTTTTAATAATAATAATAACAACAACAACTTTATTTAAGCACCATGATTGCAAACATGTTTGTAGTTGGGCTTAAGTATAATTAAAGACATCCCCCTTCACTAGTTAACATTCCCACCACCAATGTCCCCCGTCTCCCTCCTCTCTTATTCCCCTGCCTGTATTCGAGACAGGCATTCTATTTATCTCATTCATTACTATTGTCATGATAGTTGTTAGTGTAGTATAGCTATTTTATTTTGTTTTGTTTTGTTTTTATTTCCCTGAGGTCAACAAGATTGACTACTCATAATATGTCACTGCCTTTCTGAGATCATTTCCAGATTTTGGAAGGAAGAACTCTATGAAGATCTTATAGACCTTTCACCACCAACTCAGTCCTTCAGAGCAAGTTTGTTCTTGTTTGCTTAGTTTAGCTGCAATCAAAGGAGAGACACAGGGATCATAGGTCATTACTGGCAATATGCCAACAGGATGAAAGATGGCAGACTTACATCCTCTATAAGCAATCATTTGTCTGCATGATCACAGAAAGTTATTCCTATAGGGAAAGAGAAGAAAGAAAGTGAAGAGTTCAGACTAAAGAGTACCAGGAGTGAAAAAATTCTCTTATGGGTTAATCTCTAAAAGTCTTCAACTTATTTTTCTAAACAAAATAAAGGGTTCTTTTGAGGCAAGAAAGTAAACTGATGATAAATTGTACTTACCTTTTAGGATTTGGGACAAGGACAATTTCAGTACTCTATATTGATCTTTGGCTATCATCTTGCATTTAAGCAGTCTTTCTCTTAGAAAAACTGGAAAGAAGCCATTATCTGTTCTCTTTCCTGACATTTATTTTAACCTTTCAATGGTGAAGTGGCTAAGTTTTCTCATCATTTTCCCTTCTTTCTACTTTTGTTTTCTTCTTTCCACTCTTATCATTGCATGAATTAAATTGGCCCATGACTATAAATTATAAAATCTAGATTTATATCAAATTTATCTCCTGCAATATCTATATATAGGTATAGTTTATATATTTTAAATATAATATGTTAATCTTCTGTGTTTATGGCATTTATTGACTATGCATATGTACTATTGTGTCCTAACCTCTTATGAGTTCTTTCTTTTTTGTGTGAAAAAAAGTGTATAATATTTTAGAGCTAGATACAGAGAGATAAAAAATTCAACCATTAATTTTAAATGGATATAATAAAATATAAAATATTCAACATTATTTGTTGTTGTTTTTGGTTTTAGGTCACACCTAGTGGCGCTCAGGAGTTACTCCTGGCTCTGTACTCAGAAATTGCCCCTGGAAGGCTCAGGGGACCATATGGGATGTTGGGATTTGAACCACTGTCCTGTGCTGGGCCAGCTGCATGCAAGGCAAACGCCTTACCACTGTGATATCTCTCTGGCCCCTCAACTTTAATTTTTCTTTTTTTTTTTTTTTGGTTTTTGGGCCACACCCAGTAACGCTCAGGGGTTACTCCTGGCTATGTGCTCAGAAGTTGCTCCTGGCTTGGGGGACCATATGGGACACCGGGGGATCGAAACGCTGTCCGTCCAAGGCTAGCGCAGGCAAGGCAGGCACCTTACCTTTAGCGCCACCGCCCGGCCCCTCAACTTTAATTTTTAATGAACTATTTAACATCCTAGATCTATGCACCATTGTTTTAATAATTTTTTAAATATCTTTATTTAAACACTTTGATTACAAATATGATTGTAATTGGGTTTCAGTTATGTAAAGAACACTCCCTTCACCAGTGCAACATTCCCATCACCAATGTCCCAAATCTCCCTCCTCCCCCCCACACACACCTCGATGATTTCTTTCATAATTCAATGAAGGTTTTATCTCTAAGTGTCAGGACTTACATTTTAACAGTCACCTTCAGAACAACAAAAAGAAACAAACTCTTTTTGGCCATCAACAGCCCTTTATAAAATATTTTTACTTAGTTAGGAGAGGGTCAAATTATTTATAATTTGAATCAATAAATGTGATTCACTAAAATGTATTAATTTTTTAATCTTCATTACTTGTACACAAGAACAAAATGTGAAAAATAAATATTTTTTATTTTAATAAATAAAAGATCAACGGTGAAGTACATGAACTACGTAATCTGTGGAGTGGATGTTGATAATTTAGAAGATGAGAGATTATGGACAGAAATATGAATAATTCACTATCAAGCACCATGACTTTTATAGAAAAATTATTAACTACCTTTTATTTTATCATTGAGTTAATAGGTCAGCTCACTGTGAATCACAATGCTTGAGTAGTCTTTAACTTGAGGAGATGGGTAAAGTGTTAGAATAGTGCTAGAGAGTTTAAGAACTAAAGATAATAGATGTGTGAAACAATGAAAAAGTATATTACTGTTCTTATTAGGTTGCTATGAGAAAGGGAAACATTTATTTGGATTTCCCATGGTAGCTAATCAGAATTATTAACCAAAGGAAAAGCAGAAGTCTCAAAACCAAATTGGAGGTGAATGTTCCAAAAGGATCCTAAAACAAAACAAATATTAACACAAGGAGAAAGCCCCTGTTATTTCGAAGATTTCTCTTTCTTTAATTTGTCAAATGTAAATTGAACTAATCTTAGAGGTTACCCTTTATTCTTTTTTTTTTCACATTAAAGTTCTGTAATTTTGCAAATCTAAAGCAATAGAATGACAATTTGGAACAATTAAAACATATAATATCATCCTATAAGAAAGATTAGCTTTCAATAGGGTATTGGGATTATTTCTGGTTTCAAACCAATGATCTCATACAAGCATTGCTAATTTCCTAATCCTTAGTTCACTACATTAAGTCTATCTCCATTTTCTCTATCCTGAGCTTTCTGCTAACGGGCATTTGAAGGAACTCTCAAGATAAGGAACAAATTCTGAACCTAGAGAAATTGATCATTCTGTTTGTTTTTGTTTTGGGGCCACACCCGGTAACGCTCAGGGGTTACTCCTGGCTGTCTGCTCAGAAATAGCTCCTGGCAGGCACGGGGGACCATATGGGACACTGGGATTCGAACCAACCACCTTTGGTCCTGGATCGGCTGCTTGCAAGGCAAACGCTGCTGTGCTATCTCTCCGGGCCCAGAAATTGATCTTTCTAAAGGAAGAAAAGAATGCTAGAAAATGGAGGGTTTTCTGGGGTGTTTTTTTTGTGTTTGTTTTTAGTATTTTTATTTTAATTTGCTTCTATTTTTTGTTTGTTTTTTTAATATAATTTTTATTTTGATCATAGTGGCTTACATATTGTTGACAATAATATTTTAGGTACATATTTACATAAAATCAGGGGGGATTCCCATCCCCAAATTGTCCTCCCTACACCTCCATTTTTGTCCTACCTCCCATTTCCTCTTCCCTCACCCCCAGGGCGTCTAGAATATGTGGTCCCCTCTGTATCTAACCTACTACTTAGTAGTCTTGCATCAGTTTGGTTTTGATGCCTCCCTTATTTCCCCCTCTAAGTGGGGGCAGGGCTAGCTAGTTCAAGTTGCTTGGTTTTGCCTGAAATACTCTATGCTCTAATTTCTTGCTGCAGTACTGCAGCAAATAGTAGTACTCAGTGTGGGTCTTGTATTAGTTTTGACTGGAGAATAATAAAAGTGCTTTGTGTCAGTGTTTAAAGCAGAGTGGCTAGGAGAGAACATTTTGTAAAAGAGGGCTGAAATAAGGGTTCCAAAAGTGAATGGAATAGAACTGTGGCATAGAGATTAAAAACAAGAAGTGACACATGCAACCCAGGTTATCAACAATATCTAAGAATATGCTCATATATATGAGTTGGAACTAATTTTCCCATTATTACTTATTACTTATTACTAGTAATCTGACTTAAAGTCAATGAGACTAAGATGATGGTGTTATAAATATCAATCCATAATTTTCTCAAAAGTTTATTTCTCTAGAACATATGAACCAGTCGATAGGCATAAAAATGTTGAGAACCATTGTCTACTAAACTTATCCATGAACTTGCATGCAGTTCAGAGGTGCAAAAAGATTGAAAAATCACTGACTTATGGGAAATTGAAATACTTGAGATATTCTCTGAGGTATAGCCCTAAAGACACGACGAAAAATTATTTTAGATTAAGGAAGTGAATACTAGATAGAGCAAAGCTTAGAGACAAGACCAGGCCATCCATAGTACATTGAAAAAGAATATATGGTGAGAGACAGGATTTACGAAGTCATACACTGGATTGGGCAGCATAGGATTGGACAAGTGATGTTTTACATGGATAAGAGGAGAGGCTTGGATATCGGCGAGGGACCTAAATCTATCTACTTGAATAATACAATAAATTCTAACTTCTTAAACTTCTGAGTTTTGTACACAAGTCTTTTATACAATTTACAATATATCTCTAGTGAAGGAAAATTTAATTTTGCTTTAACAAAATCTCTAGTTCCATTTGCTTACAATCCCTAGGACTTCCTCAAGTTTCCCCAAGTCTAACAATGCTTCTTCAATTATAGAGAGCTTAAAATTTGCCATTTTATTAGTTATTTTATTTAATCAAGTAGCCATGATTTACAAAGTATACTAATGGATGTTTTGGGTCTACAATAGTGCAACCCAATTCTATCACCAGGGTCAACTTTTCTCCACCAATGTTTTTATGTCCCTTTACCCCTCTCCCTGAAATCAATCATATGCCACAAATATAATTCAGTCTAACCGGAAAGAGATCAGCTTCATTCCTACTTTGAAACAATAGTTGTTCCTTTAAAAATACGTCTAATAATTTAGGATTGTTCCTTTAAAAAACACAGCTAGGGGCTGGAGTGATAGCACAGTGGTAAGGTGTATTCCTTGCAAGCAGTCAATTTAGGACGGATGGTGGTTCGAATCCTGGCATCCCATGTGGCCCCCCATGACTGCCAGGAGTGATTTCTGAGCACAGAGCCAGGAATAACCCCTAAGCACCACTGGGTGTGACCCAAAAAAAACAACAATAACAAAAATACAGCTAATAATTTAGGGTAATAAAGTCCAGCTTTATGTTTAAAATTTGTTTTGCATGATAGAATAGGTTTTGCATTTTCTAAAACTAGGTCAAGGAGTTGCAGCTTAGCACACAATTGAATACTTCAACGAGTAGGTACATTATTGTTTTTATGTCAAATCTATTTTTCTTCATTTGGAACAAGAAAAGTTTTAAGAATTCTTTATTTTAAGTGATATTCAATAGGTTTTAGTATCTCTACCTAAAAACATTCTATAGCACTATGTTTTAAGTGCTATACAATTTAAAGACATGCAAAATGAGTATTTCACCAGAGAAGAGTCTTTAAAACCTGGAGGGAGAAATCAATACTAGTGAAAACAGATGGCATATCAAATGAACACCAAAATTCTGCACCACTCTTTGATTTGAGTCCCAGTTCTTATACCATTACAATCAGTTCTACAAATTGAAGTTTTTATCTCTTAAAAAAAATAAAAGCAATCTTTTTTTTAAGTATAGTATGGGGAAGTTTGTTTTTTGTTTGTTTTTGCTTTCTGGACCACACCCTGTGATGCTCAGGAATTACTCCTGGCTATGAGCTCAGAAATCACTCCTGGCTCAAGGGACCATACAGGATTAAGGTCTATTCTGGATTGGCTGCGTGCAAGAAGAATGCCTTACCACTGTGCTATTGCTCAGGCCCAGAACCAAATAATTCTATTGACATTTTACATTCCCTTTAGGGAGTGTGACCCTAATGCAAGAAAATAGAAAACATGTCAAGTAAAATAAGAAAGAGTCTTGATGATTGCAAAGCATAGATCCTTTTAAAGCAAGAGTAGATAGTAAACAAGTTTTAAGAGTGACATAACTCAGTTCTTAAAATGACTATTTTTAAGAAATTTTCTTAGCACTTTTGGTGTGGGGGGTGAGGAAATCAAACCAAGTTTTATGTTTAATCTCTTCCTTATGACTTTAAGACATTTAAAAGAACTTTAACAGTTTAACAGGAAATCAATCTTTTTTTCCTCTCTTTCCCTTCTTTCCTTTGCTCTTTCTCTGCTTTTATATTTTCTCATTTTCAACTCTGAATCTAAAAGGCAATTTACCATTATACACTCTCAAGAGGTTGTTGTTTAAACTTTTACAATAGAGGTGTATGACTTTGCGTCGTGTTTTATGAACCACAATTCAACATTAATTTACTTAAGTGCATCATATCTTTCTTCCACACTGTCCATTCTGTCATATAGTTATTTTTCTATTTGAATTGATTTGCTTTTACAGAAACATGAAATAAATGTGCCTTCATAAACCTAATTGTACTTGTCAGAACAAACTGTCTTGCCATTTCAAAAATTGTCAGAACAAATTAAGTTGTAGGAACGTGATAATGCGTTTGGGAAATCATGTTTTACAATTTGCTTCATTTTGGAATGGCCTTAACATACTTCTAAAAAATAAATATTTCACACTCTTTGGAAAATGTATGATAACCATTAAGACCATGTTGTGAAAAGCTGTTTGAGTAAAATTATACCTACTCACAGACTTGGAAACAAACAGACATTAAATATTAATATAAAATTTATTATCTTTGACTACTTTATAAACAACTTAGTAATACAATTGTTTTAATGGTACACTTTCTCTCCTGCCAAGGTTTATGAAAAAAGATAGTCCTGAGTTCCTACAGTTACAAATTCTAACTTACATTTATCACTAGACAGAAAATACAGTGTAAGAGAGAAAAAGCTTAACCTACTCACTGTTAAATATCTATCAATCTCAGTGTTCCCAATTAATAGCTATAAGTACCAGCATATTGTACTGGTAAAGGGGGTGTTCCTTTTTATGACTGAAACCCAACTACAAACATTTTTTGTAATTATGGTGCTTAAATAAAGATATTTTTTTAAAAAGTAAGGGTATTTTAAATAACACTTTCCCTAAAATGCTATTATTAGAGAGAAAAAGCTAAAATACCTGCATTAAATCCTCTTATTCCAATAGTCTGTCTTTGTATTGTCACTTACCAGTTGAAGTAAGAAAGGAAATACTAAGAAGTAGAAAGAACATAGACAAGAGAACCAGAGTTGAAAAGTTGGTGTTGAATTTGCCTTTACTACTTACTAACTTCATTAAAGGAATAATAGTCAGTATATTAAAAGCAGCTACACTAACTATACTCAAATCAGTATAATACTCTGTAGTTAAAACCTATGGAATTAAACTATTAACTTACCTATATGGTCCTTAATGGCTATATAAAGACATAATTTTTATAGATTAATATTTCAGAAGAGGAGCATTTGCATTCCCCATAAATAGGTCTAAAATAACAAAATTAATAGCAACTTTTTAAAAGCATGTATTTCTGGCTATAAAAAGTTAAAAAATCAATCTTTGGGTGGTAACCCAGACTTTTTTTTAATACAGATGTTTTATTACTATGAATAACCATAAAAAATCACTACAAAATTAAATAATCACCTGATTACTAAGCATTCTTAAATGAATACTTCCCAAGCTATTGGATATAATACAGGAGTTACATTGGCTTTCTATAAGTATCTTATTCTATTATAAATTCTAGAATTACTTTTCTTTTTTTTAATTTTATTATTTTTTTATTTTAATTTTTATTGTGACCAAAGTGCATTACAAATCTTTCACTGCATCATTTATGGTACATAGTGACAATGAATGAGGGGCATTCCCACCACCAATGCTGTCCTCTCTCTGCCCCTGTTCCCAGTATGCATCCCATGTCTCCCTCCTCTACCCCCCAGAATGATAGTGCAACTGGTCTCACTTTACAGCTTGTTGTAGATTGAGCATCTATTCCACCGTCACTGGAGATAAAAAGGATAAGAGAAAAGGGAGAAAAAAATTGGTGACAACTACCAAAAAAAGAAAGAGAGAAAAAAAAAGAAAAGAAAAATGGAAGAAAAAAGAAAAAATAAACCCTGCAAATAATAATAAATCTCTAAATAATAACCACAAGAGTGAAAAAGAAAGAGAAAAGTGGAAGAAAAAAGAGAAGGAAAATAAAGTCAAAAACTAACAAATCAAAACAAAACAAGAAAAAGTATGGGTGCTAGAGTGGTAGGGTTTGGCCTTCCCCCCACTTTTTTTTTTTTTTTTTGCATAGGCACAGTAAGCATTGGGGAAGAAAGGGAATTCCCGTGGCCTAAGAGATTCAGAGTTTCTCCATCCTTGAAGCATACCATCATGGGATCAACCCCTGGCTCCATATATACTCATTACCCTATCCCAAAGGCTTTTTTGTGATGTCAGGAAAGTTTGCTCTAGGTTGTGTGTGAGAAAATCAAGCCACTGTAGCTAGCGATCTTGGTATTTGTGCAGGTTATAGGTCAGGGCATAGGATAGAGTCTCCCGGTTCTAGAGGTTCCTATCCATCGTTGTTGTTGTGTTCAGTCTTCTGTAACACTTGCTCCCTGTTTTAGTTCAGTCCCTAAGCCAAAACCTAGGATATTATGGATCCAAAGGTTATGCTCAGTCTCTGTTGTCCAAGTAGGACCTCTGCAATAAGACATCTTGTTGCTGTTTTTGTTTTTTATGTGTCCTGGACTACAGCCTAGGGTAGGGTTTTCCTTATTAGTCCCAAGGTAGGTTCTATTCAGTCACAGTTGTCAAAGTCAGTTTTCTGTTGTTGGTGCTCTTATTTTACACAGTTCAAAGGATGATATCTCTTCTGATTTCCATTTAGTGTTAGGTGATGTCATAGGACAGCCTGGTTTTAGGTCAAGTTTTCCTTTCCTCATTGTCATATCAAAAACTGGCACAAGTTGGTGCCAGAGTAGTGTTATAAATCTCTCAATGGAGCTTAGTTCCTGGTGGTGTTGCCCAGAGCTGTATCATTTCTACGTCGGGGATCTGGGGTTTCGGATTGGACTAACGCTGTCCAATCTCCTGGGGACTGGTTGTATCCACATGACACATGTTCAGGATGGGAGGCACCCTTCTGCTACAAAAAAGTGAGTTCTTACCCCTAGAAGATAAGATCTTATTTTTGTGTCTATGGTTTCCCCTTTTTTTACTGTGCCCATACAAAAACGTATGGTGTCATACTGTGTTGCTGGTGCTCTTCTGGGTAAGGATGACAGGCTTCACACACAATCTCTGTCGTCTGGTTTTGTTCTGAGCTTTTATCCCAGTCAAGGCTTTTTGTACCAAGCAGCACCAAAAATGGTAAGGATAGAGAAAAAATGTATATTTTAAAATAGAACAAATAAATAAAACTGAGTTAAAAAGGAAAGGTATTCAAATGAAACAAGTTGTGGAGAATGCTACTTGTATATGTAGTAATATACATCTTAAGATGTATTGTTATACAGGTATTGAGCTTCCATAGGCAATATAAGACTCCCAATTAAGTCTTTTGATATATTCTTGTGGGGAGTAAAAGCCAAGCTACTTTTTGATTCACAGGCTTTGGAATTGAGTTTGAGAGATGCTTTGCTGCATTACGAGACCATATCAAGTCTTTGAGCTGGGAGTTTTGTTGAGGCCGATTCCTGTATTGTGCAACAGTCCACAATTTGGTGGGGGTGAGAGGAGCCATCAAGCATGAGTCAGCAGCGTGCTGGTTGTAGTTCTTTGCTGAGGCATTAGAACGGGGACCCAGAGGGTGTCTTTCACTGAGAAGCTGGAAGGTGGTCTGTTGGGGCAGGAGATCAATCTTGGTGCCTACCTAGTTAGGAACTGAGGGTAAAGAGGGTTCAATTAGAGGAAGATAACAGATCAGGATTGGGAGATGATGGGTATAGAAGAGACACAGGGGTAGGGGAGAGGCAATACATGACAGGGGCTATATACAATATATATGTATATTAATTGTTTATGATTTCAGCTTGGAGTCAGTACAGAAAATCACGTACATAAAGGCTGACTTTAAAGATCTATTTATGTGTTATCTAATCCAAATCTTTGGTATTCCAGTTCCTTTCCTAGGAACCGTCTAAAATAAAGAACATTTTTAGATAATGCTTAAAAAGTATATTTGTCGTATGTAACCTAGCCTTGTCACTTATTAATAAGTTTCTGTATCTTATGAACCAGATTTTTGAAGAATAATATGACTCCCAACTCATGATATATAAACACATATTCAAACATTTCCATCATAAACAACTCATTCTTCTGCTCTAAGTTATTTTAAGTCTAACTCCAGATATTGAGAAATCTCTTTACTACCTTTCTGTAACTTCCTGAAACTCTCAGTACAACTTGAGGAATTAATCAGTCTCCTGTGCTGACCCCTCAGTCCTAAAATGCTGACATTTCCAAGTTCTTACACAATATTTCTTCCTAGAACTTTTTTTAAGATAAAGTTTCTCCCCATATTCAGACTAGATCTATCTAAACTTGCTTCATATCATCCATTTACTCCCAAAGGTACTCTAAACTAAATATAACAATGTTTGCACTTATTATTTCCAGGAAGTTACAGGGGGCAATAAAGTACCTCATTCAACTCCAGGGTTATATATTAATAAATCCATCATAAATAGAAACTATCACCTAAAAACATAGCTAATAGAGGTAACCCTACCAAATACCAGAACTTTGCCTCTCTACTAGAAACTTACTCAGTACATTTAGTGTTAGATAAAAATCAACTACAGTAGGTTAGATAAAAACCATCTTTCACAAGTCTATTAGATAACAAAGCATTGACTATGCAACTTATTGAATACTATACTAAAAGTTAAAAAATAAACTATTATAAGGTGTTAACATTTGTGACTGCATAATTGACTTGGAACAACAGGTCAGTACCACTGCTCAGCTACACACACTGGTGTAGAGAAAAGAGGATTTTCTGGTGGTGATGTGTTGGAAGATGTATTCAAAGTACAGGTAGCATATTATAAATCAAATACCTCAATTGATAATGGATTAAAAAGAAAATAGTAATTCTACTGCCTATCAACAGTCTGGGCTATGATCAAAGCTCAAAATATGGCTTCCAGTGGATAAATTATATTTTTGGACTGTTTTGGTAAAAAAATTACATAAGGCAACTACCTGTTTAGACTTTCTTTGAAAAGCCAAAGCTAGCTGCTCCATTTCTCAAGCAAAGTAATAAATACTTTTTAAGACTACAAATAGTAAGCAGCTAGGCCTGATATTTCAGCACAGGTGTTGAACCCCAACTTGCTCATGGCATTTTCATTGTCCCATAAAACCTTTGATGGGATTTGTCCTCAAAAGGTGGAGCAATAGTCAGCAGATAAGGCATTTGCATTGCATGTAACTAAACCAAATTTAATTTCTAACATCCCATATGGTCCCCCAAGCACAATAAGGAGTGATCCCTGAGCACAGAGTCAGAGTTAAGTCCTGAGTACCATTGGATGTGGTCCAAAACTAAAAAACTCACATAAAATGGTATCAAATTAATTTTGTGATATAAATTCTATCATTCATCAGTTCATATATTTTTAAAAATGTTTTAAGTATTACTATGTATATGGCATACTTATTGCATGTATGAGTGACATTGAATGTGTGCTTATTTATATTAAATATTATAATAAATTATTGTTACTAGATTATTATCATTTTGTTATTTTTATTATTATTAAATTATATAATTAGTATTAAATTATCACATTAAATAATTTTGTGCAAAATGTAAAACTTTGAAGACATGGTTTATACTATGCAGTGTTTAAGATGTCCACTCAAAGATAACATGTTATTTAATATCTGACCTATATAGTCTTGGAACACAAGAAAAGAAAACACAGGAAACTGACTCCCAATGACCCATTTATTCATATCTCATTTACCTTTATAGTATGAAAAAAAGAACAAGATTCTGAATAAGTTTTTTTAAAGAAGTTGCTTTGAATTCATTCTTAATTTTCCCTCAGATACATTAGGAATAATTTCTCCTAACTCTAAGAACCCGTTCTAAGTGTGACAATCATTAATTGTCTCTCACTATATATAAGTATAACGTATAAAATTAAAGTATTTTTATTTTATTTAATTCTTGATTTTTTTTTAAATTTTGGAGACATGTCTAGTGCTGCTCAGGGTCTACTCCTAGCTCAGTACTTGGGGATCACGGTAAAACAAATAAATATATATTTTAAAACATTCAATATGAAATTATTTGTAGGTCTTTAACTCATCAAATACTCATAAATTACCTTTACATAATTTACATTTATATTTTACATGCAAATATTTATTACTTTTAGTTGCTATTTTATTGGCTAAAATATTTGACTATTATCACTATTTTGGAATGTTTTAATTTATTACTTTTAAAATGAAAGCTCCTATCATCTTCTTGACACAAATTTTGTTAATATTTTTTAAATTTTCTGTTTTTTATCTATATTTTTACTATTGACATATTTTATAATATCTATTTTAATATGATTTGTCAATGAAACATTTTATTGTACAAGAATGATTGAAATAATATAACTAGCTAAACTGCTCTAATAAATGTTTCTTTAGAGATATTCTCAGTTTATGAAACATATTGATCTTAATTTCAATGATGAATAAAGTGTATTAGATTTTTGTACTAATGGAAACATTTTTGTGTGTGTGTGTGTGGTTTTTGGGTCACACCCGACAGTGCTCAGGGGTTACTCCTGGCTCCATGCTCAGAAATTGCTCCTGACAGACACAGGGGACCATATGGGACGCCGGGATTCAAACCGATGACCTTCTGCATGAAAGGCAAATGCCTTACCTCCATGCTATCTCTCTGGATAATGGAGACATTTAAGCTAACAACAGCAGTTAACATTTAATAAATGCCAACTTGGTATTTTTATTGTCTGTATATTTCTATGTGTGCAAATTTTAATTCACAATTACTTCAATATTTTTGAAACCTGGGATAGTAAAATCTGTCTACATTTCTAATGTAAGTCAATGAGAAATTCAAAACAAGTTCTCACATTGACGTGCAGGCCAGGAGCAATCAGACCAACTATAGAATATAGAGGCTTGTAATTACTTCCTCTACCATTCTGCTGTTTACCTGCCTAATGACTATATCATTTCTTCTAGAAGAGTGTTCCACAGTTATACATATTTTTAGCAATTTATGTCACTAGAAAAATAGAAAAACACATTTTTGACCATTAAAACTGGCAAAAGATTATCAAATGTGGAAATGTGCACAGATATTCTAGAAATAGGAAATAAGTAACAAAAATTCAAAAGAGCTGAAGACACTAGACAACATATCAAAGTCAGGTTTTCATATTTGAGTCTTAAATTGAATTTTAAAAATGAGATATTTTAGGGACTGGAGGATAACACAGCAGTAGGGTGTTTGCCTTACATACAGCCAGGATGGATGGTGGTTCGAATCCTAACATTTCATATGGTCCCCTGTGATTGCCAGGAGCAATTTCTGAGCAAAGAGCCAGAAGTAACCCTGAGTGCTGCCAGGTGTGACCCAAAAACAAACAACAACCAAAACAAGTGAGATATTTTATTTTACAATTGTTTATTTGTGGCGGGGCACTCTGCAGTGCTCAGGACATTTAGAAATTACTCCAGTTGGTCCTCATGGGACCATATGAGATGCCATAAACTGAACCTAGGTATAACATGCGAAGCAAGTACCCCACCCACTGTACTATCACTCTTGCTTGAACCTGTTTGTTTTTGTTTTGTTTTGTTTTGCTTTTGAGTCACACCCTTTGGCGTTCAGAGATTACTTCTAGCTCTAAACACAGAAATTACTTCTAGCAGGTTCAGGGCACCATAATGCATTCCCTGGATCAAACCAAGATCAGTCACTTGTAAGACAAGCATTCCCCTACCCACTCTATTATCTCTGCTGTCTCTCTATTTTACATTCTCTTTTTTAAATTTCTTTTGTTTATTCGGGAGGGGTGGAACTCAAGCCCAATGTTGTTCTGTGGTACTCCTCAAGGGACTATACAGTTCCAGTGATAAGCCAAAGAGCCTTCTGCATACAACCCATATAGTCAACCCACTGAGCTCTCTCTGACCTTTGAATTTCTTTTTATTCAATATTAACTTGTCTGAAAATTACCTTTAAAAACATTAAATGTTAGTATGTATGTGGTATATAGCTACCAAACCAATGCATATTTATACCATACATTTTTAATTTAACTTCACATGCATATTTTCATTTAACTTCATATATTAACAAGAATGATAATATAGAATTTATTTTTTAATGCTGAGACATTCTTCTTTCTTGTGAGCTTCTGAACTTTTTGTTCTTATGAACTTGGTGTTAACTGTAAAATTCTATCAACGGATTTTAAGAATTTATAATGGACTCTAAATAATTTTAACGTATGTATACACTTAATTTTTTAATTTGTATCAAGATGATTTTTACTTAAAAAATATTCCATGTTTGGTCTGTAAGCCAAACACTGGTTACTTGAGAGAAATAAAAACATATCATAGATAAACAATTGAATATTACATTTTGAAGACTGCATAACTAACATGTTTTCCCATTTCATAATCCAGGCAAGAAATAAATGTATTTTTTGAACTTTAAAAAAGAACCACAAGGGAGCAGGAGAGATGGTCCTCGAAGCCTGACAGGAGCAATTTTAACCCCTGAGCACAATCAGGTGTGACCCAAAAACAACAACAACAAAGAACCACATAGTAAAGAAGAGGGGGATGCCCATTTCAAAGCCCAATTAGAATACTCAGCAGTAAAATAGCTGTGTATGTCATGTTTGAATTTTATAATGGGATTTTATTTATTTATTTATTTTACTTTATTTGGGCCATACCCGGTGACACTCAGGAGTTACTCCTGGCTAAGCACTGAGAAATCGCTTCTGGCTTGGGGATCATATGGTTCCTCAGGGGATCAAACCACTGTCTGTCCTAGGCTAGCAAGAGCAAGGCTTACTGCTTACCTTACTGCTTGCACCACCACTCTGGCCCTAGGATTTTATTTCTAAGAATAGATATTTAGCTGGTAACATCAGGTTGGGAAAGAGGTTGGAGAATCTGTCTTTCCACATGAAGTATGAAACTGAACATAACTGTTAAAACATTACACAGCACTCAAGAACTTGATCAAAATAACTTACAAATACATATTTATAAAAAAATGACTAGGGGAAGAGAGAGATCTAGGGCATTGGTAATAGAAATGATGAAGGTGGATGTTCTTTATATGACTTAAACCCAACTTAAACCCAACTACAATCATGTTTGTAATCAAGGTGTTTAAATGAAGATATTAAAAAATGACTAGCATCATAGGTAAAAAGAATGCCTTGAGGGTATTATACTAATAGAATCAGTCATATGAAGAAAGACTTTTTGGCAGAGAATGATTTGCTTATTTGTTTTGAGGCCATACATGGCAGTGCTCAGAATTAAATCTTGGTTCTGCACTCAGAGATCACTCCTGGTCCTCAGAAAGCAATTTGTGGTGCCTGAGAACTAATAGGATTGCTTCATGCCAAGCAGGACCCTATCCATTGTACTAGTGTTCTTGTCCCAAATACTTTAGGATTTTCACTCACATGTGGAAAACAAAAACAAATGAAAGAATCAGAAGTGAGATGAAAGTAAATCCTGAGAAATTTTACAATAGCGGTAGGGAGCAGAAGAGAGAAGGATACATGAAAGATAAGAGGATAAATAGCATGTGATAGAAGCTAGACTTTGGGGTTCAGTTCTAATGTATTATATACAGATATCAAACCATATAAAGTTGGGCTCCCCCCTCAACTAGAAAAACTGGTGTTCTCTCTAGAGTATATATTATTCTTTCATCCACTCATATTTAAGTAATTAAAATAAATACATCTATTTACTTGACACACACAAAATATACAAAATTGTATAAAGTGTTCACCCCAAACTCATGTTGCTATACCCCAATGTTACTGTAGTAAGGGACGCAGGAGAATAGAGAACTTGCATCTTCTTGTCTGCTTGCTACCAATTCCTCACTCAGCTTCATGGAAGGTTTTACAGGATAGAGTTTATTTCCCACAAAATCTCACAACTTTTGTGCTAGAAGGAGTGAGTTTGATTTTTAGAAATAACACAAAAATACGTGGTTGGTATGATTTTTAGATAAGTGTAAAACAAAATAAAGAATGAATTTGATGGGGCTGGAGCGATAGTGCAGTGGTAGGGTGTTTGCCTTGCATGCAGCTAACCTAAGATAGACTGTGGTTCGATCCCCCAGCATTCCATATAGTCCCCCAAACCAGGAGTGATTTCTGAGCTATAGCCAGGAGTAAACCCTGAGCGTCTCTGGGTGTGGCCCAAAAACCAAAAATAAAGAAAAAAAAAAAGAAAAGAATGATTTGAAAACAGACTTTTCTGATAGCCTGAGTGAGCAATCCTAAATCAGGTGGGCCAAAAATTTCAACTAAGAAATTCCTGAAAGTAAAAGCCAGAGGAAGGCATGATAAACTTTGCAAGAGGTCCTGACTGAGAAGTTCTGTGGATACAAGGAAAACCAAGTGTACTGGACGAAACTGGGGAAAACTGGGATGATTTAAGATAAAGGTGAACTTTGCTTGCACTTTGCAAATCTAACAGCACAATGAGTGAGTTTACAGTTCTACTGTGTTTGCAGACTATTTCTGCCTCAGTTGAAAGGTGATCACTAAATTCTACAGACACATGGGAGATGCCTAAAACCCAGGCTCTAAAATAAGAATTTTATTTAACAAAACCCAATAGCAGTGTCAATGATGTCTGCAGTAGAGGAGACATATACACTTAATAAGTCTTTGGAGAAAGTAAAATATCTAGATCTGCTATAATATATTGTGTAAAATGTCCAGTTATTCAAAGACTAGGAGACATACAAATAATCATGGAAGCAAACCAATAAAAAAGTTTCAGTAAACACTCTTAAAGTAAAAAAAAAAAAGAAGGGAGAGGCAGGGTGAGTGTGCCTGCCACTCGGCCACCTCCCACGTGGGTGCCGGACCCCCACGCTCTGCCCAAGTCCTACACTGAATCCAGGGACCCCCGACCCTGCTGCAGGCAGGGTGAGTGTGCCCACCACTCGGCCACCTCCCCACTTGGGGACCGGACCCCTGCATTCCGCAGCAGCTCCACATCTAAATTCAGGGACTCCAGACCCAACTGCAGGCAGGGTGATTGCGTTCACCACCAGTCCACATCCCCACATAGGCACCGGACCCCCCACACTCCACAGCAGCCCCACGCCTGAATTCAGGGACCCCTGACCCAACTGCAAACAGAATGAGTGTACCACCCAGCCACCTCCCCATATGGGCAACCAGAGAACCCTGCACCTGACAGCTGGGAAGGGCTTATAGACTGAGTGAGCTTTGGTCTACTCCCTGGACCTTTGGGGTATCCTAGAGCAGCCTGCCCCCTAAGCCCCCGAGTGGACCTGGGACCCCTAGGGGCGAAGAGAGAAAGCCAGGTGGGCTTGGCTGCAACAATTTCCTCAGCTGAGGCTCGGAGGTGGTGAAGCTCCGCTGACTCACAGGGAAAGGAGGGAGGACAGGGAGCTAGGCTCAACAGCGCCCTCCAACATTGTGGCCAGGAGCGGAACTGCACTAACTGCCAAAGAAACGGAAAAAAAAGACCAGACCCTACTAGAGAACATAGGAGGAGACAAATCTCGGCGAGCCAACCCAACAGACCCCTCTAGAAACACACTCAGGGAGGGGACCCATCCCACGCCACAGGGGCAAAAGCAGGCTAAACTCAGAAGGCACTGAACTCCAAGCCACACCAATAAATGCAAAGAAATATGGATAAATTAAGGAGAACCCTAACATCTGGAGATATGGAGAGAAACCCTAGCAAGTTTCCAAGTCCACCAAAACGCACAGATCCATTGGAAGGAGACTTAAAAGCAGCCATGAAGAACGAAATGGAAGCCTTGATTAAGGAAATGAAGGAAATGCTAGCCACCGAATATAAGAAATCCATGGAGGAAAAAAATCAGCCAAATTAAAAAAGAACTGTCAAAGAATATGAGAGATTCCATACAAAGGGAAATAAAGGAGTTCAAAGATGACATAACAAGCCATTTGAGCAGGATCACACAATTGGAGAAGCACATTGAAGAACTCAAAGGAAAACTGCAAACAAAAAACAACCAAGAAACCAGCAAGGAAATAAAAGGCAAAGCACTGGAAGGAAAAGTCCTGTATCTAATGAACAAGACAAAAGAAATAACCTAAGAAATGTGGGTATACCAGAAGGAGAGGAAATAGGAAAAGGGAAAGAACAAGTAGTCAGGGAAATATTAACAGAAAACTATCCCACCCTCTGGAAAAAAAGATTCAGTGAAAATCCAGGAAGTGAAGATAGTCTCTAATAAAATAGACCCTAACAAACCAACATCAAGAGATATAGTAATCCAAATGGCAAAAATAAAGAGAAAGATGGTCTCCTTAAAGCAATAAGGGAGAAAAAAAACCTCAAATACAAAGGAAGGGACATAAGAATCAAACCAAATATCCCATTTGAAATAATTCAAGCATGAAGAGAGTGGAATGACATATTTAAATGCCTGAATAAAAGAAACTTACAACCTAGGGTCTAATATCCAGCAAAACTATCATTCATATGGGAGGGCAGAATAAAAACTTCTCAAGCCCACATGGAACCTTCTCAGAATAGACCATGTCCTAGGATACAAATCAAACATATATAAGATCACAAATGTAAGGATCGTTAGAAGCACCCTATTAGATCACTATGCAACAGAGGTCAAAATTGACTATAAGAAGAAGCAATGGAGAAAAACTAATACCTGGAGATTCAACAACAGCTGGATCAAAGAGCAAATCAAGGAAGAAATAAAAAAATTCCTTGAGACAAATGATAATGAAGAGACAACCTGTCAAAATCTGTGGGACACAGCAAAAGCAGTAATTAGAGGGAAACTCATAGCAATACAGGCCTATGTCAAGAAACAGGACAATGAAAAAACCAACAGTTTAAAGGATCACCTCAAGGAATTGGAACAACAGCAGCAAAGAAATCCAACCACAACCAGAAGACAAGAAATAATAAAACCAGAGCAGAAATAAACAACATAGAAACTAAGAAAACAATACAAAAAATCAATGAGACCAGCAGTTGGTTTTTCAAAAAAATAAACAAGATAGACAAACCACTGGCAAAACTCACCAAAAAAAAGAGGGAAACACCCAAATCAGTAGGATCACAAATGAAAGGGGAGAGATTACAACAGAACTCCAAGAAATACAACATATCATGAGATCATATTATGAACAACTATACTCAGTTAGGCTAGAGAACCCAGTAGAAATTGACAGATTCCTGAAAAAATACCATCTTCTGAGACTGGATAAGGAAGAGCTAGAAAGCCTAAACAGACCAATTACTTCAGAGGAAATTGAAGATGTAATAAAGAAACTCCCTAAAAAAAAAGTCCAGATCCAGATGGATTTACAGGCGAATTCTATAGAACATTCTGAGAAGACTTACTACCACTTTTCCACAGGCTCTTCCAAACTATTGAAGAAACAGGAATCCTCCCCAACTCCTTTTATGAGGCTAATATCACACTCATTCCCAAATATGGCAAAGACACCACCAAAAAAGAAAACTACAGACCAATCTCACTAATGAACATAGATGCAAAGATTCTAAACATAACTTTAGCAAACCGAATCCAGCACTTTATCAAAACGATCATACATCATGACCAAGTGTGTTTCATCCAAGGAATGCAAGGTTGGTTCAAAGTATGCAAATCAATCAACATCATACATCACATCAACAACAAGAAAGACAGAAACTACATAATCATATCACTCTATGCAGAGAAGGCATTTGACAAAATCCAACACACTTTCATGTTGAAAACACTCAGCAAAATAGGGTTAAAAACACTCAGCACAATAGGGTTAGAGGGAACCTTCCTCAAGATAGTTACAGCTATCTATGAAAAACCCACAGCCAACATTATCCTTAATGGTGAAAAACTAAAAGCATTTCCACTAAACTCAGGAACTAGGCAAGGCTGTCCTCTCTCTCCACTCTTATTCAGTATAATCTTAGAAGTCCTAGCAATAGCAATCCAACAAGAGACGGGAATCAAAGGAATCCAAATTGGGAAAGAGGAACTAAAACTCTCTTTTTGCAGATGATATTATGATGTACATCGAAAACCCTAAAGAGTCCACAGTAAAACTCCTAGAAACAATTAACCAATACAGCAAAGTGGCTGGCTACAAAGTCAATATACAAAGAGAGTAGCGTTTCTCTACACAAATAATGAAGTTGAGGAGAGAGAGATCAAATATACAACTTCATTTAAAATATCATCAAAATTATAAGGTACCTAGGAATCAACCTTTGAAATAGTTGGGGGTTGTTAAATCTAGTGCAAAACTTTGGTCTATGATTAGGACTGTGCAGTACTAAAGTTAAAAACAGTAATTAGGGGGTTGATGCTTGGGGGTGAGAGAGGGAAGTGAAGGACCTATACCAGGGAAACTTCAAAACACTCCAGAATGAAATTGAAGAGGATCTAAGGAAATGAAAGAACATCCCATGCTCATGGGTAAGTAGAATCAACATAGTCAAAATGACTATCCTACCAAAACTACTATATAAATTCAATGCAATCCCAATTCAAATTCAAACATCATTCTTTAAAGAATTAGAACAGTCAATCATAAAATTCATCTGGAACCACAAAAGACTCAGGCTAGATAACCAAATACTAAAAAAGAAGTTGGGTGGCATCTCACTACCTAACCTGAAGCTATACTATAAAGCCATAGTGATCAAAACAGCATGGTACTGGTACAAGGACAGAGCCTCAGATCAGTGGGTTAGAACAGAATTTCCATACATAAACCCCCAGATATACAGTCAACTAATATTTGACAAAAGAGCCAAGAAGTTGAAATGGAACAAAGAAAGTCTTTTCAACAAATGGTATTGGTACAACTGGAAAACTACATGTAAGAAATTCAAAATTGACCCATACCTCACTCCTTGTACAAAAATCAACTCAAAATGGATCAAAGACCACAAAATTAGACCCGAATCTATAAAATTTATAGAGAATATTATAGGTAGAACACTCGAAGACCTATATATCACAAAGGTCTTCGAGGATGGAGCACCAATGGCAAGAACTTTAGCGTCAAACATAAATGGGACTACATCAAACTAAAAAGCTTCTGCATGGCAAAAGAAACCCTACATAACACAAGAAGACAGTTAACTGGGAAAAATCTTTTCACCCAACATATCAGATAAAGGGCTGATATCCAGAATATACAAAACACTCAGAAAGCTGAGCCCCCCAAAACCAAATAAAGCCATAAAAATGGGAAGGTGAAATGATTAGACACTTCTCGGAGGAAGACAGAAAGATGGCCAACAAATACATGAAAACATGCTCATCTTCACTCATCGTCAAAGAAATCCAAATCAAAACAACAATGAGGTACCACCTTATACAAGTGAGAATGGCTCACATCAAAAATAATGGGAACAGCCTCTGTTGGCAGGGATATGGTATGAAAGGCACTCTCATCCACTGCTGGTGGGAATGCCCCCTAGTCCAACAGCTATGGAGAACAGTCTGGACAGTGTCAAGGAACTCAGAATTGAGCTGACATTTGACCCAGCAATTGCTCTCCTAGGTATCTACTCCCAAGTCAGAAGGACATTCATCCTAAAGTATGTGTGCACCCCACTATTTATCGCAGCACTCAGTATAATAGCCAAGTCTTGTAACCAACCTCGATGTCCAACAACAGACGAGTGGATAATTAAGATGTGGTATCTATACACAATGGAATACTACATGGCAGTCAGAAATGATACAATCATGGATTTTGCAGCAACATGGATCGACCTACAACATACTATGTTAAACGAAGTAAGTCAGAAGACAAAAGATAAACACAGAATGATAGCACTATTCTGAAGCACCTAGAACATACACGCTATATACAACTAATACTCAACAATCAAATAACAGGGTTTAACAGGTTAGAAACTCCAAACACTGTAACAGTCAACAAACACAGGGGAGCAGTGTCCAAAACACATGAAAGAAGAACAACACAAACTCTTGACTACACATTATATCACAAAGAAACCAGCAACAGCAGAAGCAGCAGCACAGAGAGAACAGGTATATAATCAGCCTTCTACTAAAAAGGCCCATAATAATTCCTTAGGGATATTATACAGGATTACAGGTAAAGAATACCATGGAAAATCACTGACTCCAACGGGAACATCTCATAACAATATGTTTTAATGCCTTAATCTTACTATATTTAAAATAACCTCTCAGTTTTTCTGTCCACAGGCATTCTTGGATACAGAGGGGCCCAGTCACACGAGATACCATACACAGCTTGCACTACGAGAATGTCCATAGAAAACTCTTTAACATACACTTTATCTCTAGGTTATACCTTCTTTTAGGACTTGAAGCACGGGACCAGCCAGAACGCCGAAGCAGCAACTGTGACCTACAGACTTATTCTACAGGCCCTACTCATTGATCATATTCCAGCAAACTTGCATTCCCTTGCCCTTTTCTCCTTTCTTCTCAGTACTTTATTTTTTCTTTTCTTTTTGTTCTTTCTCTCTTCTTCTCTTTTTCTTTTTAATGTATTTTCTCTTCTCTTCTTTCCTGCCCCTTACATAAACTTTTCCCTTTCCCCCCTTTGGAAATCTGACTTTCCCTTCACCCCTCAATCCCATCCAGATTTCCCACTTTATTAAAACTCTTCACCCTCAGTTCTTAATCTATTAGGCATCAAGACTGACCTCCTATCCCAACAAACCAGTACCTAGCACCCAAGCAAAGGGGCACCAAGTTAAACCCACACTTCCTCTCCGGCAAGAAAAGGCAACCAACTCCCCTGCTGACTCATGCTGCATGGCCCTCCTTACCAACTCTTCCTAACGTGGACTGTTACTTGAAACCAGACATAGCTCTAAAAGTATCCCCAAAGCAAGAACTCTTCCCAAGACCTCCCTGACGCAAAGCTTTTGCCAATCTCAAGAATGTCAGGGTGTGTGATGAAAAGGCACCCGGGAACCCACACACCACAAGAAAAATCTCAAAAGACAATGGGGAAACTTATAGTTCCATCATAAGTATAAGACCTGTATTGCACTACCTCTTTACCTGCTATTCCCCAAATTTAAGATAGTCTCTTGCACCATTTTGTTCCTTTAATTACTTTGTTATTTCATTTTTTTAAATCTTTGTTCCTTTTATATATATATGAGTACATATATTTTTATTTCTATTTTTATCTTTTTTGGGTGTGTGACCTGTTCCCATTTTCTTCTTTTTTCAACACCAAATGCACTGGCAATATAATGTAGCACCATTTCCCCCTGCAAAGACACACTAAAAAAGGGGGAAATCATATATATATATATATATATATATATATATATATATATATATATATATATATATATATATATATATATATATATATAAATGAGTTCTTATCTACTAGGGATAAGAACTCATACTTGTTTACAATACAGAGACATCTCCCACCTTGAAAATATGTCACGTGGACCCAACTTAGACCCCAGGTGATTAGACACCATCCGTCCAGTTTGAACCTTGGATCCCAGACACAGTTCTTCACAGCAGCTACAGGAAACAAATCACATCTGGGACATCCTCAATACTGCTTGGACACAACAAGTGCCAGCTCCTATATGATATCCTGACAACGAGAAAAATGGAACAACTTGACCTAAAAGCAGGTTATTCTACCCCTCCAGCTGACGATAAGACAAAATCAGAAGACTTGTCACCCTTTGGTCAGTCCAAAAGTCAAGAGTGCGATTTACAGATGACTGGCTGATAGAACCATGACCGGACTGAATGTATCCTGTGACCAATAGAAGAGCCCTAGTCTAGGGTTTGAGCTACGACCTGCACAACAACCATGATCTCCAGTTCCAAACGTCCGTCTGAGACAATTGCAACGGAATGGGTCTTCTGGAAACACAATGAAAGATGCTATCATAGGCTCCATCCTAAGATCAGCACAAAGACCAAGACCACCAAACACAGAAGACAGATTAAAATGACACTGAGGAAACAGAACTTCTAGAACCACAAAGAAAGACTTCAACATAAATTCTACCCCTTGACCTGTACAGATACCAAGACCTCTAGATACAGAGATCTGATTTTATCACCCAGGACGAAGCAGAAGTCTTCCAAACACCAAGGGGAGAGTAAAGGAACCTGAACAGAGTCTTTAGTTAGTCCCATGACAATATACTCCAAGGGTGGAGAGAAACTGTATCTCTTAGGCCAATGGAATTCCTTTTTGAATGACCCCAATATTTACTGTGCCTGTACAGGAGGGAAAAAAACAAAAGCACAAACATTTTTTATATTTATATTTATTTATTATTTATATTTATTTATTATTTGTCTTGGGAAATATTATTTATATTTATACCTAGGTTTTGTCGATTTCTTCGTTTTGGTATGGTTACTCAAGTTGTCTCCATTTTTATTTACTTATTTATTTTCTTATTTTCTTTTTCTTTAGGTGCTATGCCATGTTTTTTTTTTTATCTCAAGACCATGGCTTTTATGTGGTGCTTATCTTTATTGTTGGAGTGCTCACTGGATATTTTATTTGACACTTCTTTTTGTACTGTTGAGGTATTTCACCTTCTTTTTTCCCTTCGTCTCTCAAACCGATGAGAGCCTCTAGAAGGACTCGCCCATTTTCAGTGTATTTGATTTTTACCCCAGTTTATCACTTTTCTTCAAACAAAACCACATAACTGGAACTATGTAGTACCACCTCCCAGTTAGAGGAGAAAACAAGGGAGGTACCAAGACCAAAACAGGTGTAGGATCACTAAGTAGTAAGCTAGGCTCAGAGGGGACCACGTATTCTAGCAGCCCCGAGGGGTGAGGGAGGAGGATATGGGAGGTAGGATGGGAACGGAGGTGTAGGGAAGATAATTCAGTGATAGGAATCCCCTTGATATTGTGTTCTTATGTACCTAAAATATTATTGTCAACAATATGTAAGCCACTATGATCAAAATAAAAAATTATATTAAAAATGGATCTACTAGGAAAATATTTGAATCAAATGATATTCAAGAATGTCTAATTATTTAAAATATAATCATAGCTGCCTAGAAATGACAAACATAGGTTAATTGAACAAAGCTTTTTGTTTTGTTTTATTTTGTTTGGACCACAACCAGCGCACTAAAAGTTATTCCTGGCTCTACACTCAAAACTTACTCCTGGCAGGTTCTTGCCCCAGATAAAATGCTGGGAATAGATCCTCTGTCAGTCATGTGCATGGCAAATGCCCCACTTGCTGTGCTATCCCTCCAGCTCCTAAACAAACCAATTTTTTATTTTTTATTTTATTCTGAGAACAAAGATGCAAAGAAAGAGGAAAAGGTGAAGTTACAGTGGAAAGACAATCACCCACCAAAAGAATTCTCAAAAGAAATCCCCTTGCTGACTCCTTAATTTTGAACTTTCAGCCAAAAAACATTAAGAAAAAAACAAAACACATGCACAATTACTGTGCCCCTCCAGTCCCCAGATTGTAGTGCATTATAATATTTTTATCAGTACACAAAGCAACCTATAGCCACAAAATTTATGTAACTCCTTTAACATTGAAGGCATAGTATTTTTTTACAGTTCCATGCACATGCATATTAATTTAAGTTAACCTTGAAAGTTTAAGTGGTTTTTTAAGGATTAGAGTCAAAGGAGCACAGCAAAAATTGTGTTAGAGTGGCAATTGTTGTTTGCATAGGCCCAGTAAAATATGGGGGACATGGAAAGGAAAATCCTTGGCCTAAATACAGGGAGACTTTACCCCTGAAGTTTTCTGGCATAAGACCAACTCTAGCCTCCAGGCATACTAGGTTGTCCAACTCAAGTCATTGTCTGTAGTGCCAATACACTTTTATTTTTCACACAGGCAATGTCCTTGGTGTCAGGTTTCTGTAATTAAAGATCCTGGAATCTGTGCATATCCTACATTGAAGTCAGGATGATGTGGAGCATCCTCTAGTTTCACCTCACAATTAGAGGGCAATGCAGAGAGCCCTGTCCTGAAAAGCAAGTCATTGTTGCTGTTAAGTCTTCTGGGTGTTAAGGGCAGTCTCTTTTGAGTAGCTCTATGTCAGAGCAGTGGTAGAGTCTTTCCTGGTTGAGGATTGCTTCCAGGTGATGTTATAGACAACCTTGGTTGTTTCATAGATGCCATCCCTGGTTCAGGGATGAATGAAGAATACCCATTCTTCTGAGGCCTGAGCCAGGTCATTATGACAATGTTCAGGGTGTAAGTTCCCATTGCATTACAAGATTTGTGTGTTCCTATCTCTTAGATAAGAACTTGTTTGTGTGTATAGTATTTTCCCATTTTAATGTGCCTATGCAAAAAAGGAACAATGCCATGTTGCATTATTGGTGTATATGGGGACTGCTGGAACAAGTTCAACAATCCCGTAAGTTGGTTCTAGCATAAACTCTAAATCTAGGGACTCTTCTACCAGAATTCCTTATTGAACAGATCACAAAGAGAACAGACAAAAAGTGGGGAAAATCGTCACTGTATAAAAAGAATATTTAGTAAGTGTTATAGCTGTTAAGGAAATACATATAAGATATTTAAAAGACATAAATGTATCCCTTTTATGTCTTTTGAAATAATTGGGGGGGGGCTGTTAAACCCGGTGCACCTCTTTCATCTGTGATTTGACCTGTGCAGTACTGAAGAAAAAAAAAGAGTAAATGTGGGATAATCATGGTTGGGGGTGAGGGAGTGAAGGACTAGAAATGAGCTTGTAGGGGTGTGGACAAGGGCAGAATACAAGAGGGACATTCTGCATATGCAAAACATACCTTAATTATAGGGAATACTATTAATATATACTATAGGCGTGGGATGCTAGCTTCTGCAAGGTTTTGAAAATGAAGACCAGTGAGAACAAACCTATTTTTAATAAAGAATGAAAGGCCAGAGACTACAATTGGTATGACATATGCCTTCCACCTCACAGACTTGATTCTATCCGCCGACTCCCTGAGCCCCACCAGGAGTGATCCCTGAGCACAGAACCAGCACCCAATGTGGTCCCCTGAGCTGCACCAGGACCTCTGAGCACTGCAAGCTCGCTCACCCCTCTCATTAAAAAGGTAGCATACAAAATTAAATCCTTCCAGAAATAACACATAGAGGAGTCAGATCAATAGTACAGCTTTTGGGTGAGTGACTTTTACGTGGCTGACCTGGGTTTGATCTCCATATGGTCCTTCAGTCCTCTCCAGGAGTGCAGAGACAGGAATAAACCCTGTGCATGATCTGATAATTTTCACCCTCCCTGCATAAAAGAACATCTGGAAAGGGGAGTTGCTTTTCATTGCAGGAATATGATAAACACAACCCACCAGGTGATACAGGTAGACATCAATAATGAAAACCCTTGTTATTCTGTGCCCTACTTTTTTTTTCTTTTTTTGTCTTTTGTTGTTGTTGTTTGTTTTGTTTTGTTTGGGAACCACACTGGAAGCATTCAGTGGTTACTAGTGGCACTGCCCTCAGAAATTACTCTGGCAGGCTCTGGGATGCCAGGGATAGAACCTTTGCAGCTTCCTGTAAGACAAACACCCTACCAGCTGATATGGTAAAAGTAGCACCTGAACTCTTTGATCTTAGCAAAAACACAGAAGTGCAATGCAAGCATAAGAAAAACACCAGATGGGGCTGGAGCAATAGCATAGGGGCGTTTGCTTTGCAAGCAGCCAACCCAGGACCTAAGGTGGTTGGTTCGAATCCCAGCATCCCATATGGTCCCCTGTGCCTGAGCAGATAGCCAGGAGTAATCCCTGAGCACCGCCGAGTGTGGCCCAAAAACCAAAAAAAGAAAATCTCTCTCTCTCTCTCTCTCTCTCTCTCTCTCTCTCTCTCTCTCTCTCTCTCTCTCTCTCTCTCTCTCTCTCTCTCTCTCTCTCTCTCTCTCTCTCTCCCTCCCTCCCTCCCTCTCTCTCTCTCTCTCTCTCTCTCTCTCTCTCTCTCTCTCTCTCTCTCTCTCTCTCTCTCTCTCTCTCTCCCCTCCTTTTTGTTTTGGTTTTTTGTTTTTTGGTTTGATGCTCAGGGGCTACTCCTGGCTAAGCGCTCAGAAATTGCCCCTGGCTTGGGGGGACCATATGGGACGCCGAGATCCTTCCTTGGCTAGTGCTTGCAAGGCAGACACCTTACCTCTAGAGCCACCTCGCCGGCCCCGAGAAGTCCACTTTCTAAAATATCTGAATAGCAGTCCTCAAAAGAGCAAAGGCCACAGGCTAGACATAGACACAAAATATTTAATATAAATGTGCTGGGATCCTGAAACAGACAAAGGTCATCGGGGAAGAAATGTCAATAAAGAAATGCCAAGAAATAATAGTACATTGTTATTATGCTGATACATAGTAATATATGGATATTGTGGACAATTACAAAAATGAATACTTACAACGGTAAATGTTAATAATGGGAGACGTTATACTAACCTCACAATTTTCTACAAAGCTAAATTTATGTTTTTAAAAATGATGAGGTACCAGGGCCGGAGCAATAGCACATCAGTAGGACGTTTGCCTTGCACGCGGCTGACTCATGTCAAACCTTGGTTCAATCTCAGAATCTCATATAGTTCCCCCAAGTCAGGAGTAACCCTTGAGCATCACCGGGTGTGACCCAAAAAACAAAAAAATAAAATGAAATAAGATGGTGAGGTACCTTAAAAAAAAACACAGAAAACATTATGAGTGATATCTCAATACACAATCCTAAAATAATTGAGCTACAAGATGAATATTTTTGTCATAGTAATTAAAATACATATATGTGAAGTCTATAAGTGTGTATTATTATAGGAACATAGTAGAATTGAAAGTGGCAAATAATGTAAGAAATAAAAAATAGAAAATTAGAAAAAATATAAAGTTTCATTATGACATAATGACTGTTTTATTGTCAAGATAATGCATTGTCTAATAAAGGTGCTATTAATTAGTGGGCAAAAGTTTAAGAGGAAAGAGGGTTTTTGTATAATCAGTATCTTCTCAAAGACAGTGATTGATACTAAGACAAAGAGTTATTTAACAGAAGGATACTTTACAGAGAGTAACATGGGATACAGTTTAATTTGGGTTATCTTTTGTTATTTCAAGACTTGATTAAAATCATTTTTGACAAGAATAGCACAAATAGAGACCTCTGTCAAAATAATAACCATTTTTCTGGAAAGCATCAAAACCATTAAATACAGGTTAAGTATAGCTATGCATTTGCCTAGTGAGGTGATTTCAAATTCCTAACTGGAATCTTTTTCTTGTTTTTGTGTTTTGTTTTGGACCACACCAAGTAACACTCAGGGTTTACTCCTGGCTATGCACTCAGAAATTGCTCCTGGCTTGGAGGACCATATGGGAGGCTGGGGGATTGAACCACAGTCCACCCTAGACTAGTGCAGGCAAGGCAGATGCTTTACCCCTTGCGCCACCACTCAGGCCCCCTACCTGGAATTTTAATCTCAATCTCAGTTGACAGATTAGATTAAAATTATTGATGTAAATCTATTATGTCCATGATTAATTCAAACATTATTTCTTGAGAACACTGTAAAGTCTACCATGTAGACCAAATGTTTCCAAAGATTCTTGACTAATACTTAGTAATATATCCATTATTAGGTTTGGCAGCATCAAGTTGGCATATTAGCTGAAAAAAAATGACTGTAATTCATAAAATTGCTTTAAATCATGCATTCTATAAAATAATTTGGATAGTGAAGGCATTATAGGTAGAAAAGGAAGATCTACATCTGCTTCTAGGTATTAGTTCCAGTAAAGACTAATGACATGAGTCTTCAGAATATAGGTCTGATGTAATTAAATCTCAAGTGACCAATTTAAAACTGGTCTTAATGGCTGATGTCATAAAAAAGGTCTGTTTCACAGTATTGGTGATAGGTTAAAAAAATGCAACATCCATGGGAAGCCTAGAGATCTTGATTTGAGGGTGACATGAAATTCATTCACAGCTTTGATCGCTGACTCGAGTCACTCATCCACCTACATATATTTTACTGAACATACACAGGAGATGTTGTGTTACAGAATAAATACAACTGGAGTGAGTTGAAATATTGGAATCTAGAAAAAACTTAACCATGAAAGTTTATTTAAAAACTTCCGTGCCTGTGAAACTTACATTTTATTTATTTATTTATTTATTTATTTATTATGGGGGGGTCACATCCAGTGGCCCTCAGTGGTTACTCCTGGTTCTGCAGTCAGAAACCATTCCTGGCAGGCACTGGGGATCATCTAGGATGCCAGGATTCAAACCAACATCCATTCTGAATCTGCTGTGTGCAAAGAAAACACCTTACTGCTGTGCACAAAGCAAACACCTTACTGCTGTGCTATCTCTCTAGCCCCAAAACCTACATTTTAGCATGCAGAAGGAACTCAATGTGAGAAGAAACTAAAATCAGTTTTATAAAACTAATATATAAAACTAATTAATATTTAAGTATTTCTCTAAAATGGCAGAAATTCAAAACAATAGGCTAACTGTATTTACATAAATATAAAAAATGTGGAAAATTGGTGTAAGTTTCATCTTGTATAATTGATCAAGAGTGATAGTACAGGGCATAAGGCAAACTTGACTGAAAATTCTATTTCTGGCACCACAAGTGGTCCACTGAGCACAGAGCCAAGAGAAAGCCCTGGACAGAGCTGGATATGGCACAAAACTCCTCAAAAATGCTGGTCAAACCTGAAAGCTAGCTACTTTATAAATTGCCAATTATATAATTTTTATCAAGCTATATTTAAAAAGTGTAGGGGCCGGAGATATAGCATGGAGGTAGGGTGTTTGCCTTGTATGCAGAAGGATGGTGGTTCAAATCCTGGCATCCCATATTGTCCCCAGAGCCTGCCAGGAGCGATTTCTGAGTATAGTGTCAGAAGTAACTCCTGAGTGCTGCCAGGTGTAACCAAACACCCCCCCCAAAGAGTAGATATTTAATATTTGAAAATATTAAATTTAAACGAAGACATATAAATAAAAATATCATTAATTATTCAACCTCTATTTTGTTTTTCTGGTGAGTTTTGTTTCAAGAGGGTCACACTAATGATGGTCAGGGTTACTCCTGGCTCAGTGCTTAGGAGCAGTTCATAGGACCATATGCAGTGTCAGCCATGTGCACAGCAAGGAACTTACTGGACTATATTTGTGTCCTATCCACCCTCTTTTGACTATAAAGTAAATTTTTGTACAGGTTAGGGCATAGATTTAAGAAATGGTAATTCCAGAGGCTGGAGCGGTGGCAAAAGGGGTAGGGCATTTGCCTTACATACGCTAACCTAGGACAGACCAAGGTTCAATGCCCGTGTCCTATATGGTCCCCAAGCCAGGAGCAATTTCTGAATGTATAGCCAGAAATAACCCCTGGGTGTCACCAGGTGTGGCCACAAAAAAAAAAAAAAAAAAAAAGAAATGAAATGAAATGATAATGAAATGATAATTCTAATTTAAAATGTAATTTGTGTTCTTAATAATTTTCTCTAGTAAGACTATTGCAACAGCTCGCAAAATCAGTTGAAATATTACTAAGCTAAAAATTCAAACAAAAAATTATATTATAAGGAGAAAGGTAATTTTGCCATTCTTATTATTGGCTAATATAATATAAGAATATATTAAACATTTCCAGTTCCAGTCATACATAAAATACAGCAGAAATTATTATTGCTCTGATGTATTTATTCAATGAATAGAAATACTTAAGTTAAATCATTATACACAGCAATGATAGTAATTGTTTTTCTGAGCTGTTGTTTTGACTCTGAAGCTCTCAGAAAACATTGAACTATGTTACTCTTAAAGATGTAATGCCCACATGTCAGCAAATTTCATACTTTTGACCTTGAAGAGTAAATGAACAATATAATTGTAAACTTACTAACTTGTGGATAAACATAGAAGATTATAAATGTTTATAAAATATATGAGGCTAATCTTAGAATATGAATCCTGTAATTAAGATTTTTAATTATGTTTTAATTATATTGTAAGAACTTAGGAAGTAAAAGTAACTTAAAAATCCTTAACAAAGATCCATTATAAACTATTTTTCTCTTCATAAAAAATTGAAAATAAAATATTAGGTCTCATTATTTTAATATAGTGTGGTAATAATATACTTTAGGAGTTATTTTCTTCAAATGTTATTCAACCTTGGCTCCTTACATGATCACATCAGCATGTTTACAAAGAATTTCAATTTTGAAGATACAATAATAAATGTGCTGAACTATTAGGTAGAAATTAAATTACTTTCTCAGAAGAAGTATATTTTAACAAATAGGACCTTAGAACTATCAGAGCAATAAATTGCCTTAGATAATTCGAATCAATTTTAATAACATTTAAATAAAAATCAAATCACTCTGATAATGACAAAAGATCCATGACATATATGTGTCTGCATAATTTTATAATTTGAAATGCTTTCTGTGCTGCAAAAGTATTTGAAAAATAAAATCCCAGACTCAATCATTTGAAAATATATCACTCAGTTTATCAATTTTGGGGTCATTTTTGGGTTTGGGGCCACACTCTGCTGTGATTAGTGCTTACTCCTGGCTCTGCACTTAGGGATCACTCTTGGATGGGCTTGAGGGATCACAGTAGGTACTTGAGTTCAAATCTAGATCAGCTGTGTGCAAGTCAAAGGATTTACTCAGCCCAAGTACATTCTCTTTTAATTGCTATATCTCAGATTCCAGCATTTCTAATTGCCCAGGAAAGGTAACTGTATTAAACTATCAATAACTAACATCAAAAGCTAGCAATTTTGTCAAATAAATAAATAAATAAGGTTACTATATGATTTAATTAAGTTCCTCCAATTATACAAATGTTTAGCCATATCTAGCCATAAATAATGTTCGTACAGTTGATAAAAAATATCTATAGTGAAAGTTTTCTTGATTATAACTCTGAGGGGCAGGAGAGAGTTTGGGGGTTAAATGTGCATGCCATGTATGTGGTCCACTTTGTAATTCCCAGCATCATCTGATCCCCTAAATATCACTGGGGCAATCATTGAAGCCCTTTGCTGCATTTGAAATAGCCATGTAATCCCTAGTACCACAAGGCTGAAGAAGTTTTACAAAACTAATATGCCTTAGCATTGAACTACCAGCCTGTCTGGTAGAAAGGGACCTGAATCTCCTGAGCACCATTTGGAGTTCCTTATTCTTAGGTGTTTGCACATATACACATATATATGTAAATATACATATAAGAATATATAACATTGGGGGCAGGAAGGTTGCATTGGTGAAAGGAGATGTACTTTTTATGACTGAAACCCAACTACAAACACATTTGTAACCATGGTGCTTGAAGTTACTAATTTTAAAATTTTAGAAAAAATTTAAAAAGAATATATATAATATATAATAAGAATATAGATAATATATAATAGATAATGTAAGCATATACTCATAAACAATATATACATATATATTGTATATTATATATATTGTATACAAGAGTAACATTATGTGTAAACCATATATAATATAGAAGAATATACTTATATATTCAATTATTATTTATTGTATACAAATATAATATTATATGTAATTCATATATAACATAGAAGAATATATGTATATAATCATGCATAGATAATTAACTTCTGTTATTCTTTTAATTTTGGTTTTATACATAATATTTAATTATTTTCTGAAGTAGCCTAGGAATTTGTAATAATTATTGCAAATGTTTGCAATAATTCTAAATAATTTTTTTTCTAATCTTTTATTGAAAAGTATGGCAATTTTATTTGGTGCCAAATGTGTGAACCAAATCTACTCTATTTTTATTATTAATATTTGGATATTAGATACTTATATTTAATAAAACATACTGCTTATCTACAAAAAATTGATTAGTATTAATAAATCACTTTTTAGTAAAGACTGTTTCTCTGTCAAATTTTATTAATTTGTTTTTTGGGGGACCATGCTTGATTACTTTTGGTTCTGCACTCAGGAATCACTCTGGCAGTGCTCAGGGGACCATATGGTTCCATACCAAATATGGAACCCGGGTCAGCCTCATGCAAAGCAAACCCCCTTCTGGTTGTGCTATTGCTCTGGTCCCATCTCTGTCAAATTTTAAACAGATGAGTTAACATACAAAAGACAGGACCAGAATAATACAAAGACATATAGGGTAATTTCCTTGCATGTAGCTCACCCAGGTTCATCCCAGTCCTCCCATATAGACCCTTGAGCCCACCAGGAGAAATTGATTTCTAAGTACAGAGCTAGAATTGAACTCTGAGCATTGCTGTGTGTGGCCCAAACACCCCACCTCCCAAAAAAAGAAAGTCCCTGTACTCCTAGGGTCTTAGATGTTAGTCAGAAGAAGGAGACAGATACAGAATGATCTCCCTTATATGAACCATACATGTAAAGGAATATAGTAAAGAAACAACAAACACCCAATGGCAGCAGAATCTGAGAGATGGTCTTAAGCAGAAAACATACTTAAGTATATAGCATATATTGTGAATATATGATATATTGTTAAATTTTACAGGAAATAATAAAGGAAAAGAAAGGCATATGTCATGGGTTTATATTTAATTAATTAGTAATTAACTAGAATTTACTATTTTAATATTAATGTTAAAAATTAAATAAAATAAATAAAATTTAAATTAAATCTTGTAAATTTAAATGTTTATTTAATTCAACCACATATATAATGTTCTTATAAGATATATTAATGTACAAAATAATAAATATTATAGTAAGTATGGGGGATGGAGGAAGAATGAGAAAATGTGATAGAAAGGACTTGGAACAATGTCCAACTTCCTAAAACAAAGGGTTTGCTGCTGGACTTTTTATGCATGAAATCCTCCATTATTTTATTATCATTATTGCAATTATGATGCCTAAAAAATTCTTAAAAGAAAAAATACTGTTTCTATTAAATATATAAATTTTTCTGATCTGGAACAAAAATGAAAACTCCATGAGAGTAGGAACTTATCTACCTAGTTAGTATGTATATCTAATTACTAGTAAATATTCCTGGAAGAAATTATATTCCTTTTTCTCAGAAAGCATGAAGCATACAGGCTAGTCATCTCTTTTCCAATATAAGTATTATATTCCTAATCAGTATTTATTCTTCTTATAATCTTTATTTTTACTATATTTATTGTACATCCATAATTTTACTCTTTGAGTTTACACTTTAGAGAAACAACCTTTTAAAATCACTAGCATAGGAACCAGAGAGATTGTACAACAGGTCTCTCCCTTACCTTACATATGGCTTACCTGAGTTTAACCTTGACACCCCATATGGACCCTCAAGCCCTAACTGGAGTGATCCTTGAGTACAGTCAAAAGTCAGCACTGAGTACCACCAGGTGTGACCAAAAACATAATTACTAATATAACCAATAACAGCATTGTAGAAAGGTCTGTATTGGAAACTTAAAACTCATTATAGAAATTATAAAGTAACTTCTCTATCTTAGGTATGATCAGACTCAATTTTTTTTTTTTTTAGTTTTTCAGTCACACGAGGCAGCGCTCAGGGGTTACTAAGGGCTCTGTGCTCAGAAATCGCTCCTGGCAGGCTGGGGTGGGGGTGGGGGGTGGGCATATGGGATGCCGTGATTCGAACCACCGTCAGTCCTGGATCGGCTATCTCTCTGGCCCCAGACTCAAATTTCTAATAACCAGTTTTACATTGGATATAAATGAAACAACACAGATGCTCTCTTGTGTCTTTTTCTTTTTACTTCTAACTTCATGAAAATATTTCTGTTCATCTTTTTAGGCACAATATAGCAATATGCAGAACTATTAATGTTGGGCTTTCATCCATAAGGCATTTCAGCACAGGAGACTGGAGGGCATTTGCCTTGCACTGGGCCAACCTAGTTTCTGGGCCAACCTAGTTTCCATCTGTGGCTTCCCATATGGTCTTTTGAGCACCACCAGAAGTGATACCTTAGTTCAGAGTCAGGAGTAACCCTGAGCATTGCTAGGTGTGGCCCTAAACACAAAAATAAAAAATAATAAAGCATTTCAGCACCATATTTTCCAAAAATATCCACTTCCCTCCTCCACTATTGTCCCAGTTGCTGTTCCCCAAACCAACCCACCCCCAACCCTTCAGTAAGCTTTCTACTTACTGGGTCTCAGTTTCTGTTGCCTTTGGGCATTTGTTATTTTCCTACTATGTTTCTTTATCCTGCAGATGGGTGAGATCATTCTGTCTATCCCTCTCCTGACTAATTTCCTTCAAAATGATATTCTCCAGATACATTCAAGTAGCAGCAAATTACATGATTTCATCCATTATGTATATGTATCAAACTTTTTCCCTTTTTCGACAAAAGGAAATGTTTGAAATTTGTTACAATATTTTCCCATAATATTGTGTATAGTTGAAGTGCTTCCATTCTTATTGCTATATAAAATTTGCTGTATAAATATACATAATTTACTTATCCCATATTCTCTTTATAAAAGTTGATGGACATTTGATAAGTTTTCAGATTTTAAATATGATTAATGATACTGCTATAAATACTCTTACGTGTGATGTTGATTTGATATATTATGATTCTGTTAGATTTGCACTTTATAATTTTGCATATGTTTTGTTTTTGTTTTTATTTTTGTGGTTTTTGGGTCACACCCGGCAGTGCTCAGGGGTTATTCCTGGCTCCAGGCTCAGAAATTGCTCCTGGCAGGCACGGGGGACCATATGGGACCCCGGGATTCGAACTGATGATTTCCTGCATGAAAGGCAAACGCCTTACCTCCATGCTATCTCTCTGGCCCCTTGCATATGTTTCTTGCCAAGTGTACATTTACATTCCCAGAAGCAACATCACAGATTTCTGATTGCTTAATATTCTTACCAGCACATGAAGTAGACATTCTCATTCAAGCTCTTCTGGTAATTGTGGCAGCTTTACTTTATGTATCTCTAATAACAAATGGATATTAGAATTTTACACCCTTGTTGTTAAGTTATAGATTATATTTTATAGTATGTGTTGGGGGTCAGGAAGATAGTTGAGTGTATTAGAACAAATATTAAGCAAGTCCCTAGGGTTTGGTCCCCAGAACTGCTTGGTTCATTAGCACTACTGGAAGTGTAACTCCCTCATAAAAATATCTATTTTTCTATTCACTTGTTCTCTATGATTAGCAGTATTTCTCTACATGGAATATGAGTCATTTCTCAGAAAATATTGCAAATACCTTCAATTTTGTGACCTTCCATTTCACTTATTGCTTTTGTTCCTTTTGAACAGAAGCTATTAGTAATAATGTAACTTAATAGCATTTTCTTCCTTGTTGATTCAATTTTTTTCTATTCTGTCTTAAAAGTCCTTACCTTTTAAAGTCCTAAGGATGTTTTTTTCTATATTCTACAAACTTTACAATCTGCTTCTTACATTTAGGTCAACAATATACCTGTAATTTATTTTCTGGAAGCTATGGAAGCAGCTTAATATTGATTTTTAAATATTGAATTACTAAAAGGGCTGTCCATACAAAGATAAGCTTTTCTCATTGCACTGCAATATTCCTCTTGTCTGGTGTTTTTCGTATGTGTAGATATGTTTCAAATCCATTCCATCTTTTTTTTTTTTTTTTTTTTTTTTGGTTTTTGGGCCACACCCGGCGGTGCTCAGGGGTTACTCCTGACTGTCTGCTCAGAAATAGCTCCTGGCAGGCACGGGGGACCATATGGGACACCGGGATTTGAACCAACCACCTTTGGTCCTGGGCCGGCCGCTTGAAGGCAAACGCCGCTGTACTATCTCTCCGGGCCCCATTCCATTCTTATGATATATTTTTAATCTTTCACCAAGAAGATGCTATTTTAATCATTATACCAATTTTTAAATTATAGTTACAAGGCATTCCATTTTTTAAAAGTTACTTGGTACTTCTTAGACTTTTATATTTTGATATAAATGTTAGAATTAATTTGTCATCTTATTTTTCCAACTTTTTTGAGGAAAATTGGCAAAAGGGAACACTGGAGAAGGGAAATTGACACTGATGGTGGAATTGATTTAGTAACACACTGGGGCAGAGTAGTGGCACTAGAAATAAGGCATCTGCATTGTAAGCGCTAGCCTAGGATTGATGGTGGTTAGATCCCCCAGTGTCCCATATGGTCCCCACAATCCAGGAGAGATTTCTGAGCGCATAGCCAGGAGTAACCCTGGAGCGTCAATGGGTGTAGACCCCCAAAAACAAACAAAACAAAAACAAAAAAGAGGAAACACTGTATGTCTAAAACTCAACTATGAATAACTTTGTAAATCACTGTGTTTACACAAAATAAAACATATGTATTTTAAGAGTACAACATGATATTTATGCATGCACATTGTGGGATGATTGCCAAGGATAATTAGCATATATATCAAATCACTGAGTTAAATTTATTTTTATTTGTCGTGATAACGTTTAAGTTAAGCTCTACTCTCTAACTTTCAAATTTTCAATGCTGTATTATTAACTATATCACTTTTCTATGCATCAGATCCTCTGAACAAATTCTTTATATAATTAGGTTTTTATCTTTTTAACATAAACCTTCTCTTTCCTGTTGTTTCAGGGTTTTAGTCATTTTAGTTTATGTTTCAATTGACTGACTTATCGTTATTTAATATCCTTAGTGATTCTATTCAGTTAACTTTCACTGCCTGATTTATTTTTCTTACAATATTTTCTTTTATCATAATGCTATAAATGTCATATTTCCAATTATTTATAGATAGATTGATTGATTTTGGCTTAGAACCAAAGACTTGGGAACCATTTAGGGTGCTGGGGATTGAGTCCCACTCGAATATATGCAAGACGAACGCACTGCTACTGTGTATCCCTTTAGCTAGGTTTCCCTTATAGTGTGTGTGTGTGTGTGTGTGTGTGTGTGTGTGTGTGTGTGTTCTATTCTTTTTGTAAGTTAATATATTTCAAGCACCATGATTACAAACATGTTTGTAGTTGGATTTCAGTCATTAAAAAAAGTTTTCAAGACAGGCATTTTATTTCTCTCACTCTCTATCATTATTATGATAGTTGTTGATGTAGTTCTTTCCCTAACTGCACTCACTAATCTTTGTAGTAAGCTTCATTTCATGAGCTGGTCCATTCAAATTTCATCTCTATTGTCTCTTGGTATTTTACCATACTGTCTTTTATTTTCTTAAATGCCAGAAATGAGTGAGACTATTCTCTCTCTCTCTCTCTCTCTCTCTCTCTCTCTCTCTCTCTCTCTCTCTCTCTCTCTCTCTCTCTCTCTTTCTCTCTCTCTTTCTCTCTCTCTGACTTATTTTACTCAGCATAATAGTTTCCATATCCATTCATGTATAGGAAAATGTCATGACTTCATTTTTTCTGATAGCTATATAATATTCCATTATGTATACGATGTATCACAATTTCTTTAGCCACTTATCTGTTGTTGGGCATCTGGAATGTCTCCAGATTCTGGTTATTGTAAATAGAACTGCAATGAACTTTAGAGTTCAGAGAGCATTTTTGCATTGTGTTTTTGTGTTCCTAGGATATATCCTTAGGAGTGGTATAGCTGGATCATAAGGGAGCTCAATTTTCAGTTTTTTTGAGGAATCTCCATATTGTTTTTCATAAAGGCTGAATTAGATAGCATTCCCACCAGCAATGAATGAGAGTTTCTTTCTTCCAGCATCCCCTCCAGCACTGATTCTTCTTATTCTTTGCAATGAGTGCCAGTCTCTTTGAAGTGAGATGATACCTCATTGTTGTTTTGATTTGCATCCCCCTGATGATCAGTGATTTGGATCAACTTTTCATGTGTCTCTTGGCCATCTGTATTTCTTCTCTGAGGAAGTGTCTGTACATCCCTATAAATGCTGAATTCAGTTGTATAAAGTTTTCTTTTTCTTTTGACACCATGTAAGTACCATTTAGGTGGCTCTGTATTTTGGTTATTATAAATAATGATACAGTATAAATACATTTTGATACCTGTTGTTTTATTTATTTTGCTACTGAATGCTGATTTGCAGATTTTGAGAAATTTTATAATAAAAAATAATAAGTAAAATAATCCCATTGTGTTCCTGAGAGTGCTGTCTCAGTATGCCACTGTGCTCCCTTTGTGCACGCTCAGAGCTCTTATATAAAAAAAAGAAAAAAGATAAAAGATCACTATAAGAGCTCTGAGGATGCACAGAGGGAGCACGGTGGCATACTGAGAGAGCACTCTCAGAACACTGGGATTATTTTTTTTTTAAGGGGTAAGAAGATCGGATGCAGACTCCTTTGTCAGTCTACCAGCAGCTCCAAAAGACATCTGGAGCCAGCTAGTAAACCCCAAAAGACCCCAAAAGACGAGCACCTCCCTCCCAGACTATTTATTACGCTCTCAACAACACTCCCACCTGGAAGGTAAAGGTGGAACAACAGGCGGAGATAATCTTATGGAAATGCTTTCATATATAACGTCCAATATAAATAAATAGAAAACAGGGGCCGGAGCGATAGCACAATTATAGGGCGTTTGCCTTGCACGCGGCCTCTCTAGGACGGACCTTGGTTTGATCCCGGGCATTCCATATGGTTCCCGGAGCCAGGAGTGATTTCTGAGTGCATAGCCAGGAGTAAACCCCTGAGCTTCACCAGGGTGTGGCCCAACAAGCAATAAATAGATAAATAAATAAAACAAATAAAAAACACATACAATTGCGCACATGAAGGTTTTTCCTGATATACTTCTGCAATAAAGAATAGCTAACTACATATTATTTTCTCTAGATAACACTGCTTCCTGTAGTGTCATTTCATAAATCAGTTTATAAAATTGTTCTATAACACATTTGAAGTTCACACTATTCTTAATATGAGTAAGGTAACTTCATATTCTGATAACTAAAAAATGGTTTTGTTAAATTTAACCACATCTGGGGCCAGAGAGATAGCATGGAGATAAAGCATTTACCTTTCATGCAGAAGGTCATTGGTTCGAATCCCGGTGTCCCATATGGTCCCCCGTGCCTGCCAGGAGCAATTTCTGAGCATGGAGCCAGGAAAAACCCCTGAGTACTGCTGGGTGTGACCCAAAAACCACCAAAAAAATTTCAACCACATCTAAATTATTTCATTTTATAATTCAGAAAAATAATATTTTAATCAGTTTCATAAAACAAAGGTACAGTAGACTAAGTTTTTAAAATTCCTTTCCATTGAGAATTTCTTTAGTTACAAAGTATTTATTTTAAATGTCCTGGTTCTTTTAAGAATATCACCAGAGAATTTTTATATTGTTTTATGAAAGAAATACAGAACATCAAAGAGAAGAAAATGGGAACCAGCAGGAGATTCTAGATAGGGCATTTTCACTATAAACTACAGGTTGTTTCTGAAGGGAATAAGTAAAGATAAATCAAGAATTTACTCTTAGGTGTGTTCCTTTTAACCTGCTGGATAAATGTTTGTTTTAATCATTATGGACCCTGAACAATCAACAATACACTTGAACTAAAACATTGTGTCATATAAACCAAAATTTAAATTTAGCATTAGAATCAATCTAATTTCATTTAAATTAATTTTAATCTTATGATCTAGAAATAAATTCTACTAATTTTGAGTTTCACTATAAAGAAAATTGTCACCAAGATTACCCTCTCTTAAACTGATCTGGAAAATAATTTGTTAAGCTACCCTACTCAAGTGTTAAATAAACATGCCTAAAAATGTATATTATCTGGGGCCAGTGAGGTGGAGCTAGAGGTAAGGTGTCTGCCTTACAAGTGCTAGCCAAGGAAAGACCACGGTTCAATCCTCCAGAGTCCCATATGGTTCCCCAAAGCCAGGGGCAATTTCTGAGCACTTAGCCAGGAGTAACCCCTGAGCATCAAGTGATTGTGGCCCGAAAACAAAACAAAACAAAAAAAAATATTATCCTAGGCTTAGTAGTCAAGACATTTTGGTGAGTGATTTACATTACTTTAAGATTTGTTTTTTGTATATTAAAATAGTTTTTAAAAGATAAGGTCCTATTAGAATTTTATCTTACCAATTTAGTTCTAATTGAATAAATTATAATAAATAAATTTTATATAAGTTTACAAGTTAGAGCCTTTTCTAAAAGTTTAGCCTGCTTATTTAAGATAGTGCAATAGGAAGATTAATTCAAGCTTTTGTTTTACTAGATAATGAAAATATGAAGGACCTTTTCTTACGGAAATATTGCTTTCCCTTTTGCTTATACATAGTAAACTATACTTAATATCTTATAATTTTTAAAGTAAACTCTAGTAGGTTATACTAATATTTAGCATTGTCACAAACCACCCCTCATTCATTTATTTATTTATTTACTTTTTTGGTTCATACCTGATAGTGCTCTGATTTACTCTAGGTTCTGCACTCGATCACTCCTGGAGGACTCCAGGACCATATGGTCTACCAGGGATTGATGTTGGGTCACTCATATTCTCTATACTATCTCTTTAGTCCTACCCCCTGCATTTAACCTGCTGCATAGTTGGTTGTTAGAGAAATGAACTAGGACTAACCAGAAGTTCTTAATCTCTTTCTTTTAACTTGTAAGAAGACATAACTTAAATGCAAAGGGAAAGGCAAATCACATATTCCCCTGAGTAAAGGTGAAAATGTATACATTTGATCCAATATAATGTATTTCAAGTATCTATGTATCATTAATTTCTAACATTGTAGTACTCTAAGACAAAAAACATTATTAATATCTAAATAAATGTGAGTAAAGAAATGTCTTTTTATGTCAATATAACTCCATGTTTAATGATGTCGATATCACTCTCCACTATTGATTTCTCTTTCATTTATTCTCTGCATATTCATAGGAGCTGCTTTTCTTCAGAGAACATAACAAACCTAACATATCATTATAAATATGTTTAAATACCTAGTATCTAAACCAATTTGTTTTCCAAATTTATTTCTATTAAGTGCCTACTTTCATCCTAGGTAGGCAATCATTGTGCTATAGCTTTCATCAGAAAACTAGACATGATGTGTAGTTTTAATCAAAAAATCCTACCATGTAAAAAACTGAGTAGATAATCTATAGGGCACAGTGAGATGCCAAAAGTTTTACTGCCTGTAGGGAGACAAATGAGGCCAATGACAGTATTACCAATAAGCATTTACTGGGATGGTGATGACCTATGTCAGTTCTCCCCTTTCTTCCACTCAATAAAAACGTGTTTGATTGAAGGATTTTTCTCAGGTAGGCCTTAACAGTTCCTTCCCTAATGATTCCAATTTCAACCAGTGACCCAGAAATGAAATAGTACATTTCACAAAACTCCTGGAGTGCACTATAAACAAGACTTACAAAATGTCATGTCCTTAAAAACATGAAATCCAACGTGCTGGTATGTGTCTTTAACTAAAAAATTGAGTTCAGATATAAAATGTTTCATGGGCCAGAGAAGGAGGTTAGGTCCAAGTTTAAAAAGAAACACAAATCTTTCCTCCTTTGAAGTTAAGTTTCATAAAGTCATAATGTTTAATATCTACAACACAATATATTACCTAGACTAATGATACCATCTCTACATTATTTAGAAATCTGTAAAGTCTACACAAAATTTTCATGCCTTTTATAAGACTGAATTAAGTAGTACAAGAAAATTCAGACTTAGCCACATCTGAAAAGTAGTTACTTTATTTCTACAGTAAGTGCTTGGTTCACAGGTATGTTTTGAACCTAAATAAAAATTAATTTTGGTCCTTTTCTTATGAAAAAATCTAACAAATTATATTTGAATATGTATAATCTTCTTTGATTCTCATAGCTACAAACAAAGCAATATGTTTAAAATCTAATAAATATTCTCTGTAAAATGCAGTTAATATAAAATAAATTTTATATCAACCTCATAAATATTGTCTTAACAAGATTTTCAGGAGAATTAAATGTGGATAATTTTTCAGTTGTATTGTCACCTGCATTTGGTGCTGACAGAAATTACAATGTGTATAACTGACTTAAAGGTTTAAAATTTATTTTGGTTTGATTTGGTTTAGTTTTTGGACTCCACTTGATGTGGTATGTGGTTATTACTCCTAGCTTTGTGTACAAGGGTCACTCCATATGTAGTGCATATGTAGGGACAGGGTTTGAACCAGAGTTGTCTGCATACAAGACAAGTACCTACAAAAACATAAATTTGCATGTCTCTCAACATCAAGGATGTTGAATAAATTTACATACTTGGATTTGCTATGTGCAAACTTTCAAAATGCTTTAAAGATGAATTCTTTGTTTAAAGCTTTTATTACTACTATTATTTTATTATTTTATTTTGACAACAACATATTCAAAAATGAGGGCAGCTACCACTGGCTATGGCTCAAAAATTGAAAACTATATATATATTATATATAAATATAAACTTATATATAAATAAATATATATGTATTTATATATAATATTTATATATTCATATATATTTATATATAAATAAATGAATTATATATAAATATAAAACTATATTATATATAAAACTACTATACTTTTTATGTAAATATTTTCTCAAATCCATGTTTTGTCTCCTCTGCTCTCTATTTCTGTGTGGAAGGCATCAAGCCTGATAGTTCTTAGAGGCTATACCTGGCTCTGTGCTTGGTAATTATTCCTGTTGTAACTACCACGGGTAGTTAAATGATGCTTTAGGAACCATTTGTTGCTGGCAATTGAACTTGAACTTTCCATATAAAAAGTATGTGTTCCTGCCTGGTGGAGTATTTTTCCCTATCACTGTCAACCCTTTTTAAAAAATAATGTATTCTTTTTTCTGTTATGTGTCGTGTTTTGATATTTCTACTTAAACAGCAGTTGTCTTAAAAGGTTTGTTCCTGATTTATTCTAAGAATTTTTATCATTATCATTTTGACAGTTCCAAAAGACCCCTCCTCTCTCATAATACAATTTTATTTAAGGTGTTTATATGGCATAGAGAAAGGATTACAGTTCAATTTCTATATGGATATTCATAGTCTTAGTACCATTTGCTGAAAGAACTTCCCATTCTATCTTTGCACACTTGCTAGAAAATAATGAAGGTTATGTATGTGGGTATATTTTAAAATTCTGTGTTTAATTTCATTGACCTATAATTCTTGCTCTTTGACTTTTTCCAGGGGCTAAAAATTGTAAAGGATGTAAAGGATAAATTAGTAACATTTTACTTAATTTCGATCATTAATAATTTATAGTCATTATTGAAATTAGTGTGACCTAATTATACTGCTTTGCAAGTTCCTCAAAGTCCTTTCAGATTTCAGTTTATGATTTTTTCTTTGCTTAACCATAGATTATTTCTTCTAATTCAAACAGCCTCTGATTTTCTTCTCCAACAGAAACCATTGTCATTTATTCACTTAAAGAAGTCTTTTCCCAGTGGGGTGCCTGGATCTAGGAAATAAGCCATGACAGAGATCCTGATATTGATTCACCTCTGGCTTATTTTTCAGATTTGAGACCCAAATATTTTCCATCTTCTTCACCAGGTAAAGATTTTTATTTGTTTTGTCTCTCTTCGCAACAGGTCTTTTCAGCTGCCCTCAGTGAAAAAGTCTTGCCATTTTCACTGTAGTATTTGCTCTGCAAGGGAAAAGCCAACGGAATCCATGTTTTTCCCAGAACTAAAATTATGCTTCTTCTCTGTGTCCACATTCGAGGGAACATACCTCGGTTACTTATTTAGTCTTTCCTTTTTAAAAAATTTTAACTTTATTGTAAGCATTGTGATTTTCAAAGTCCTTCATAGTTGGGTCCAGACATACAATAAATAAGGGCCAATCCCATCACTTGTGTCGACCTTCATCCACCATTCTTCCCCGGTGCATCCCAAACCAACCCCACTGACCTCCAGACTGTCCCTCAGACTGCCAATATAATTGGCCATTTTAAGTTTAGATGGTTAAAGTTTTGGATCTCTTTTTTGTTTGTTTTTGGTTTGGGGGCACACCTGGCAGCTCTCAGAAATTACTCCTCGCACTGTGCTCAGAAATCGTCCCTGGCAGGCTCAGGGGACCATATGGGATGACAGGGATTGAACCCTGGTTCTTCTGGGGTGGTCTGTTTGCAAGGCAAATGCCCTACAGCTGTGTTATTACTCTGGACCAGTTTGGGTCTCTTGATTCCATTGCTGTTGCCCTTGGCTCAGATATTAGTACCATCTTTTTTAACATTACCAATGCATCTGAGACCACTGGGCCCCTGTACCCTTTCTTTCATATTTGTGTTTCTCCTCCTACACTCAGTTTCTTTCCTTCTAACTATAATTTGGAGCCAACAGTATTTGAGAAAACTCCCATTTAGACCATTGTTTTTCTTCATGCAGTTATTCTAAATACTACATAGAAGTGATATCATTATGTATTTATCCTTTTTCTGGTTTACTTCACTTACTAGAGTATCTTTCAGTCCTATCCAAATCACTGCAAATTGCATGATTGTATCATTTCTTACAGCCAAGTAGTATTCCACCATATAAACCACTGTATGTACCACAACTTCATAATCCACTTATTGGTTGTTGAACATCTAGGTTGGTTCCAAGTCTTAACAATTGTACTGTGGGCTGCAGTGAATAGGGGTGTGCATACATCCTTTTGGATGAATCCTTTTGGAAGAATTAATGATAATTTTGAGAAACTAAAATGTTCAGTGGAGAAGAGTGTGTGAATCAATAAAAATTCTCTTTGTGCCTGTAGTTGCCATAGTTTCTTTATTCTCATATTTACCCACACTTGGCCTTTAGCAATTTGTTAAAATTTTTCAAATGAATTCTTTTTAATAGCATTTATGGTACACAGTACCTATCTTTTTTAGAGACACTTTTCTTCCTTAAAATAAAGACTGGTTAGTTATGCTGTCATCCTTATCCATTGATTCAAGAATAATGCTGGGTTGGTTTTTTTTTTTACCAATTATATAGTTTTTTTATTTGTAAGGATGTTTTCCTAATGTTTTCCTAATCCTATGTGCATAAAATGAATTTTAATGCAATTGTAAAGCTTGAATGATAGATTAACTGGTGAAAAACTTATATGATTTATAGTCTACGGAGCAATAAATAAAGAATACTTTGTGTACAAAATTTAATTTATTATTTATGTGCATTTTATGATTTTATAGCAATAACTTTAAAAACTAGATATATATATATACTGTTTCCTCACCTCTTAAAAATGCATTTTATATATTAAATAGTATTTTTGAGTGTATATTCCATTTCATCTCCAAATAAAATATTATTGTTAGGGCAACATTCAGCAACCCAATTGAATGCTCTAAGTAATGGTCAAATGAATGCATAAAAAATTATTAAAATCACAATCAATATTTAAATTACTGTGTACATAAACTTGTATTTGTTGGTTTTAAAAGCATCCTATACTTTCTACCAATACATTAAATAATGAAACTCACATTTATATTTATATGTGAATATTTTAGTGTGCTTTTCAAATTTGTCCCTTGGGAAAAATTGTCTAAGCAGAAAATAAGTTTTAACATATTGAAATGAGTAATCAAATTCAAAATTATTAGTGGAAGGGTGTATCACATCAACTTTTACAAATTTTGTTCTTTTCATCACAGCCCTATCATGATTAAACCTCCTCTCCTCTGTTCCCAGTACCATAAAGTCAGCAAACTATGAAGCAAAGAGAATTTCCAATTGGTTGCCTTTTATAAATACACATTTTATAAGTAAAATTAATCTTTACACTCCTTTCTAAAATATATGCTTATAAAATTTTTAAATATTAGTCAATTATTCAAATGCTTTAATAATGTAATTTTTATGATACACTAAGTAGAAGGATAACTATAAAGCATAAATGATATTTTCTATTTTTATTATTTTAATTGGAGTCCTCTTACCTAACCCATTTCTCTCTGTTCCTTGTGATGAAACTAAGGACCAGTAGAACTAGTATTTTGGATAGGTAGTAGAGAGCTTCCTCCTCCCTTTCATCTCCCCCTTTTCATTCCTCTCCCTTCCCCTTCTCCTATCCTTTCTTCTTCCTCTACCTCTTCCCAGTCTTCCACCTCCCCTTCTCTTCCTCCTCTTCTTCCTCCTCCTCCTAGCTCCTCCTTCTTTTGACAGTTTTGGTAGCAAAATGAATATGGTTTTTCTAAAAATTGATTCAAATTCTAAGATTTTTTTTTCTAAAATGTCTATTGAATGTAGTCTTAAATTACATGGTAAACTGTAATTGGTAGGCTCAAGTCTTGTAATAATATTTGGAAGAATTTTTATACTGAGTATTTTAATTAAGGTTTCCTTATTGTTTGTAAATCTTGGTTCAATTGAGAGACCACTCAAGGGCCTCTGTTCTTAATAGTTAGACAAATAAAACTGTTCCAAACTTAGAACTTGCTTGTGTTAGTGTTTTCCTCTAATGTAATATCACTGACATATTTATGAAGTCTAAGCTTTTGCTTACAGTATGAATAAATAAAAAATATATATTAAAGTTAGAAATGTAGTAATAGTCAATTCTATGTCTTGCCCTAAGCAAAAAAAATGTTATTTTTAATAGCAATTTGTAAGTCATTTTGCTAGTTTTTACTCATTGGTAAAATTGTGAGTTTGCTTTATACTGGAAAAGTAATAATTATTGGAAAATTAATACATACCAACATTTCTAAATAATTACAATATATATTTTTTGTCTATGTTTTACTTTTTTAAAAGATCTTAACTGTTTGACCACTAAAAACTTACAGGAAAAAATATCATTTACTCACATGTAATTGTATATGTTTTAAACACTTCTCTTTTTTTTTTTTTTTTTTTTTTTTGGCCCACACCCGGCGGTGCTCAGGGGTTACTCCTGGCTGTCTGCTCAGAAATAGCTCCTGGCAGGCACGGGGGACCATATGGGACACCGGGATTCGAACCAACCACCTTTGGTCCTGGATTGGCTGCTTGCAAGGCAAACGCCGCTGTGCTGTCTCTCCGGGCCCCACTTCTCTTTTTTTTAAGACAAATCTGGTTCATAGAGAAATGACTGTGTTGAGAAAGAAAAAATATTTAAGTAAATCTCCATAAAGATCAAGAACTACTATTTTCTTGGCAGATAACTTTAATGAATATATAAAAACACTTTCCCAAAATGTAGCATGTAACCTAGTCCATTGTTTTCAAATCATCCTCCAACCATGGTCCCCTATCACCTCCTTTCCTTTTATGGGACTCCTCTCCTACTCGTTCACTCCTAATCTGAAATCCTGGCCCCAATTTATGCAGTTTTTACCTGTGGCCTCGTTAAAATATTCTGTAGCCGGCAGGATCCCAGTTGTCATTTGTCACAACCAAAAATTAATTCAAATGTTGTCAAATGTTTCATCTAGGAAAAATTGCTCCAAACTCTTGACAGGGAACAGATGCTTTTTCTTGTGTATTTTCTTATTAGTATTTCATAGTTTGGTGGCAAAGACATCTGGAGAGTTGGAAGAATGTCTATTGTTGATTACATTTTCTTTATTTCTGATTTTATCACAATTTAGTTCAAATTGACATTTCCTGAAGAGGCTCATGCCTGATGCTCCTTCCATGTTTCAGTGGTGTCCGTTTGGTGTTACCTAAATAGTATCCTTTTGGAGTGTTGTGGGGGTCCTCCAAAGTAATGCTCAAGTGCTTCTGAGACTACTTCTCATGTTACTTTGTTTAATGCTGCTTAGGACCAGCAGTGCTTGGGTTCTCCCGTGTCTATGTGATGTCAGAAATCAACCTGGAATCTCCAGAAGTACAGGTATATGTGCCAAACCTTAAATTATCTCCTTGTACCCCTTAAGTAATTTTCTTGTCCTTTCACACTATTTTTAACAGAGTGAATAGAAATAACATTTTTCATGTCAAAAGTGAATGCTGGGACTGGAGTGATAGCACAGCGTTTGATCCCAGGTGTCCCATATGGTCTCCCAACCCTGCCAGGGACAATTTCTGAGGTCTCCTGAGCCTGCCAGGAGCAATTTTTGAGAGCACAGCCAATAGTAATCCCTAAGCACCGCCTGGTGTGGCCCCAAAACAAAACAAAACAAAACAAAACAAAACAAAAAGTGGATGCTAAAGCATCCAGTCAGATGTTCTAAGGTAACCTGATTTATTATATTTGAATGCTCTTTACAAAAAATTAAAGAAAATACGATTTTCCAGGAAGACCTGTTTATGCTATTTTACTTTAAGATCACTTTCAGAGGTGCTCTGGGACTACCCCTAGATAGGTTTTAGGGGTCACTCTCTGGTCATTCTTGGAGAACCATGCAGGTATAAAGGTCTCTCTAACTATGTTGCTTATAAATCACTGACTGAATTTAACAAAATAAGCTTAGTTGAATAACTTTGTATAAGATCTCCAGTCTTTCACCAATGTTTTGTCATAGTCCACACTGGTATTAAATCTTTGATTTAATACTATCTTATTATATTCTTCAGTATTGCAAATCTGCAAAATCAAAAACCATTCCCCAAATTATTTCTCTCTTGGTTTAACTGTGAGCATAGCTGATTGTCTTCTGTGCTATTACTACTGGGGGTCCTGTGAGTACTAAGAAGAACATTGGCCCCTTTTATTGTGTCATTCAGTTAATAATGAACTACAACATCAAAATCATGCTGCACTTTTATAAAAATTCTACTGTGTAGATCCAGGAGTGTTCTTTAGGAACAGTAGAAAAATAAAAAATAGCAAAGGTAGATAGATTTCATTAGCTGGAATCCTGACATGCTTTGCAGTTTTCTAACACTACTTTCCAGATCCTTCCCCATGAAACCCTTTCTTCTGGTTCATGTGCAAAAATATAACATACTTGATTGTAACTTTGGAAAGAAAGCATATTCATTTAAAAATTGTCTTCGACATCCATCAGTAGATCTTGTTTGTAAAAAGTTTGAGAAATCACAAGGGGGCACTCTTTTACTAAATACATCAAGAGAGAGGGCAGTAATTTGTTTAAAGTCATTTTCAAATATATGGTATTCAATTCATTCACAACTATTACTGACTTTTAGTGCTAAGTGAAAATAATCCAAAATGTGGTTTGCCCAGGTAAAGTCCTCTTTTACCACAAAATACTGTTGAGGAATTAGACTCACTTTAACATTTTATCTTTTATTTTATCTTTTAAAACAAGGGTTTAAGCAGTAGTACAGCTGGTAAGGGCCTTTTTACCTTGCATTTGGCCAAGCTGAGTATGATTCTTGGCATCCCATATGGTTCCCTGAGCATAGCCAGCATAATTCCTGAGGAGTAGCTCCTGAGTACCACATGGTGTGGACCCAAAACAAACAAATAAACAAAATAAAAATAAAATTTTAAAACAAAATATGGGAGAAATAGCTTAAAATTTCACTAGTGTGTATGATTTGCACATAAAGGAGAAAATGGATCCACAGAAACACATGGCCCCTGAGCACTGCTGCATAAACAACCCCCCCAAAAAAAAAAAACACTCAAATGCAAAACAAAAACACTTCTTTTTATGGTATTTTTTTTCTTTAGCTGTTCAAAGGCATCAAACTTAAGGCCTCACATATTGAGCACTCTACTGTTGAGTTGCATCTCCATTTACACTTTTTTATTGAAAATTGTATTAAAAATGTTTTAGAACATGTCATTTCATTTGTCTTTATTTTTATTTTTTTGAATAAAAATATAGAAAGATTTTCTTTTTTTCTTCTCATTTTTTTAAGTTTTTAGGCCTAGGCTAGCAGTGTTCAGGCTCTAAACTCAGGAATTACCCCTGGAGGTGCTCAGGGGATATGATATACTGGGAATCAAACCTGGGTCATGGGTCTGCCTCATACAAGGCTAGTGCCTTATCTGCTATACTATCTCTCTGGATCCAGAAATATTTTTAAATAATATTTATTTCCTGCTTATACAAATATTATTGATAAGACTACCATGTATGTGTTTATTTTATCAGCTGCTACATATTTCATCTTTTCATGATATATTTTAAAATGTACTGGCAATTCACACTATAACTTGCATTAACATAAAATTGAATCAATTCTCCCTATATCATGACAATGCTATTTTGATTGATTGGGAGAGATGCTGATAATATTTGAGGATAAATATATATCTTTTCTTCACATTTATTATCAAATGGGAATTGAAAATGTTATAGATAGAAATATAAATAAGCCAAGTGATTCATATGATTCCATTACATTACCATTACATTAAGTATAAATTTAATCTAGCTACCTGATTAAAATAAAGAAAAAACTCAAGTAGGACTTAAAAATAATTCCAATTTTTGTACATTATAACTGGAGTATAACTCTAAAAATTATTTTAAAGTTGTACAATAAATATTGAAATCATTGCTATTGCATTACCATTATAATTTAAGATAATTTAATTTAAATTTCAAAGGTTTCAAATGAATGGTTCTGATTAAAGTTAGTTCAAACAGAAAAATATTGTAACTTATGAGCATAATTATGGTTTTCCAAGGAGATTATGAATAAAGTCAGAAAAGAAAACCTAAACTAAATAAATCTAGGACTAGTAGAAAGGATTTTAATTTTAAAATGAGAAAACCTATATATATTTTCTGACTTTGCCATTGTATTAGTATACCAGTACAGACATGCATCAATTAACTTCTGGGTTTACCCTTTATTTTAATAAAAGGAAAAATACTAATTATATTGAGAGCTCTTTATTTCTAATGCATATGATTTTAATAGTCTTTGATATTATCTAATAAAAGTATTCAGTTCCAATTTTAGTAAGTAGAGATCAAAACAATAAAGATGCAAATGTCACTTGTTCACAGAACTTTACAATATCGGGTGTCACAGCGGCATATGTTCTAAGATTAAGGATCTTTATGTTTACTTTTAGAAAATTGTAGTTTAGATAAAAAATGGAATACTATTTGCTACAGGAAAGCCAGAGGGATAGGCACATATACAGAATGAACATTCTTGTATGTGGAACATTAAGAAACATAAGAAGGAAATAAAAAATTGTCTGTAGACTTGAGAACTGGTCTATAGAACTGAGTTCAACAAAATGAGGACATAATCCAGGACCAAAGGTGGTTGGTTCGAATCCTGGTGTCCCATGTGGTCCCCCATGCCTGCCAGAAGCTATTTCTGAGCAGACAGCCAGGAGTAACCCCTGAGCACTGCCGGGTGTGGCCCAAAAACAAAAATAAATAAATAAATAAAAAAGAATATACTATAATCTCCTTTTATAAAACAATGATGTGCCAGTTCAATTTTTAACTGGACACATACTACATAAAGAATATAGGTATTTTGTATGCTTAATAACAAAAATAACTTCTATTATATACCTATGCATATACACAGCTATATAATACAAGCCTATTAAATATAAGTACAATCAAGATATGATTATGAATTACTACCACTGAATCTCAAACATGCCCTATGTCTTTTACTTATTTAATTTATTTATTTTCTGGGGCCAGACTCAACAGAGTTTAGGAGTTATTCCTGGGTGTGCTCGGTAATTTCTCAGGATGGTGCTCAGGGGAACTACCATATATGAAATGCTGCAGAGTGAACACAAGTTGGCCACATGCAAGTCAAACACTATCCACTGTAATATTGTTCCAGCCTTGCATGTTTTATTTTTTGTAATATTATTAGTGTTAGTGATGTGTATTATTTGTGATCCATCAAATTTTTCATAAGTTTAAACTAGATGAAAATAAAGAAAACACATAGACTAACATAATAATGTGTTTCTTACTCTAAAGAGAAAAATATTCAATAAACTATTTAAACTATAAAAAAATGTCAATCCAATATAAGGAAAACATATTCCAATGTTTAGTTTTATTTTTCCTAAGCAATGCTTAAAGACACTAAAGGACACATAATTTTTCTATCATAGTTGACAGAGAAAGGATCTTTGACCTAGTTAATTAGGAAGTCTTGCTATTAACAAGGGTAAAGAAATCCTATCACACTTTTATAGCTATGTTTTGACAATCTTTATTGATTAGTTGCCCTTTTAGTAGTCTTTATTTAAATTCAATTAGTATGTCACATTGAGGGTGACCCCCCAGGGTATTTTTCTCAGTGATATTGCATCTATTTACACAAGTTATAAAAGCTGGAACAGTGATCTTTGTGCAGTGAAAGACTGGTTTAGCTGTAGGCCTTTTACCTTTTTATATGGCATCATAGTTTTATTTATTTAAGGAATGCATAGTTACTGCCTCAATGAAGAGCCACCACTTGGCACTAAGGATATGCAATTAGAAAGCATCTCTCTGCCCTAGAGCAGTTTAGATTCTGGACAGTAATGTTACAGAAAAATAATTAATAAGAAAAATGATCAGTTCATGTATAACAAGCTTTTGGAACACAGGAGCAGAAATGAGGAAAGTTGCCTGAAGGAGCTTGGAAGATTTTAGAGGCATTTGGAAACAGAGTGGAGGCTTGAAAGGAAGTAAGTACCATGAAATTCTTTTAAAAAAGGAAATAGTAATTGTGCATGTGTTTTGTTTTATTAACGCTTTTTGGCTGAAAGTTCAAAATTAAGGTGTCAGCAAGGGTATTTCTTCTGAGAATTCTGTTTATGGCTGATCGTCTTCCCACTGTAACTTCACCTAATCCTCTTTCTTTGCATCTGTATCTTCATAAAATAAAAGTAAAAATAAGCAAATAAAAATAAAAATACCAATGGAAAAAAAGGAAATAGAAAATAGTATATGTCAAGATATGGGAAATTTTACACATGTTTTGTGAATAGCCAAGGAGGACAGAATCACTGTGGTGACCTGTGTCACCTGCCAAAGAGATGTCAGAAATAAAGACAATGGTAATTGTGATCCCAGGAAATTCCCACATTATGTTCTGAGAAAACACAGTTAATAGTTTAAGTAGAGCATTTAATATGGAGAAGAACATTAAAAAAGTGAAATAAAAAATACCAATTAACATCTAGATGATGGACAAAATTAAGGGACATTGGTTTTGTTTCTAGTTTCATGATGTTAGCTCCGGACTCGAGATCTGACCCACAAAGAACAGCAGAGACAGCAGTAATGAAATAAGAAAGAGGGTTTATTCAATTACCAGCATGCTGGGGCCACTCCTCTTGCTAGTGGCCACCCTGAGGTGGTCTTACAAGTAATTTTATAAGACTTCTAGGGCTTCAATCTAGGAATAAAACTCTAGGTTCCTAGTACATATTGCATCAGCCAAGTTTAAAATGGTTGGCTGAAGTAGTGGAGGAGGGGATTGGGTGCCAGATGGGTGCCTGTGACCTTGGCATGCAGTTACCTTAGGCTTATTGCCCACAGTTCTCTAGGTGTTGCTAGTTTATCTAGTTGTCCTAGTATGTGCCCTTGAAGTTCTTGGAACTTGCTGTAGTTATGTCTATATAGAGCAAAGCTAGTCTATAAAAGCGGAACAAGCACTTAATTCTAAACCAAATTAATTCTAAACTTATATTCCAACAATTAGTAAATCTAATTGGCTTTATATCATAGAATATAGTAAAGAACAAGAGTCTCCATATTTAAACATGCTAATTTTCTACTGGGATGGCAATATATTGACACTGACCAAACAAATAAAATAACCTTCAATTCCAATGGATTCATTGAAGTAGCTACATAAGGTAATATAGCAGTTAATCCCTAGAAAGAACTGAAATGAGTTGTGGGCTATTTTGTATTGATGTTATCTCTTTACTGAGAATTAAATGGTGAAAACTGGGTAATGATGAAAGAGCTGGTGAGAGAGGGGTCATAGAAATAAGTTCAAGTACCTTGAAATTACTGACATCACATATCAAAAGGGCAGAATCAGGTTAATGTGCAGTGAATGAATATGAATGAATCAAAAGAGAAAAATATGAAAAGTAAAGACGGAAGTACAATTTTTAAGGGCGGTTGCATGGAAAAGAGTAGTTCCTATTTGTACTCGGATTTCAATAGCTTTCTATTAAAGACAACTAAGTAAAGAAGTGACATAATATATACATTAGGAACACTTCTCTGCATCCTCTGAAATTTTTAGAAAGGGGGAAGAATTCTGTGAACGGAACTAACAGCAATTGAGTTTGTTGCTAATTAATTACCCTTCTGCACTAGGGAGTTTTTTTCTTTGGTCACTAGCTCTATTTCCTTAAGTATGTTACATGCTATGCAGGCTATTGGAGCTTTGTACATTTATCAGCCTATGCTTCTTTAACTGTGTCACAGGTTAATTAAGAGTTTTCCTAATCCTCACTGGTTTGTTATTTGGTTATCTATGTGGAAAACTTGAACAAGCTCTAAAGCATTCATGCACTACATTTGTGATCTGCCTGTTAAATTCTTTCAGCAAGAACATCTGCTTCCTTGGGATGGATAATGATGTTGAAAGGGCTAGAAAGAAACATATGCAAGTTTGCGTTGAGAGATGCAGCTAAAGTAGAAACATTTCTGTGAAATGTGAACTTATTGCATATTTTGAGATTTAGTGACATCCACACCCCAGAACCCTAACTGACTTATCATGGTCTAGTACAGTCGCCTCCTTTAAATATTTAGAGATCAAATATTAACATTTCAGTCAGAGAGTGCAATCGAGATTACAGATGGATGTTTGATTTAATCAAGTCAGAAAATATAAAAAGTCACAACTTACCTTTTCTTTCTAATTATCCTTCCAAATAAAACTTTTTTTTTTGGCAGCTATTTTCTTATTAAGTCCCAAAGACCTTGAAGGAAATGACTGGATCACAAGTTATAGACACATTTAGGGAAATATTTTATTTATTTTTATTTTTGGCAGCTGTTTTCTTATCAAGTCCCAAAGATCTTAATGAAATGACTGGATCACAAGTTATAGACACATTTAGGGAAACATTTTATTATTTTTTATTTTTATTTTATTTTATTTTATTTTTTGGTATTTGGGCCACACCTGGTGGTGCTCAGGGGTTACTCCTGGCTGTCTGCTCAGAAATAGCTCTTGGCAGGCACAGGGGACCATATGGGACACCGGGATTCGAACCAACCACCTTAGGTCCTGGATAAGCTGCTGCAAGACAAACACCGCTATGCTATCTCTCCGGGCCCAAAAACATTTTATTTATTTTTATATTTGGCAGCTGTTTTCTTATCAAGTCCCAAAGATCTTGAATAAAATGACTGGATCACAAGTTATAGACACATTTAGGAAAACATTTTATTTATTTATTCATAAATAACCCTTCTTTCTTTCTCTTTCATTCTTTTCTATTTCCTTCTTTTTCTTTTTTCTTACTTTTCCTTATTTCCTTTTTCCTTCTCTTTCTTTTTTCTTTCATTCTTTCTTATTTCTTTCTTTCTTTTTCCTTCTTTCTCTTTTTCTTTCTTTCTTCCTTTTTGTTCTTTCTTTTTCTTACTCTCTTCCCTTTTTCTTTCCTCCCTCCCCTCTTTCCCCCTTTCTCCTTTCCTCCCTTTCTTGATCTCAGAACTCTGTACTAAGGAATCACTTCCTGACTGTGGTTGGGGGACTATATATGGTGCAGGGTGCAAAGCAAGCACCTACTTGACCCTCTTCAACTGTTAAATTGATAATAATATACATTTCTTTGGCATTATTTTTTATTTGCTTTATTGTGCTCTAAGGATATTCTCCTTTAATGCTTATTCAGCATGAAGACAGAATATTAAAGAATTATAATAAATTATTATAAAGAGAAATATAATATCTAAAATAGCATGAGTCTTTTTTTTGTTTGATTTGTTTTTGTCATTTTGAGTAAATTTGTATTATATTTTGGGATTTAGTTTATTAATTTGTTAGTTTCTAGCCATATGTAAATGTATCAAATTATTCTATTTTATCTCTGACCGGATTTTCCTTCATTAACTGTGTTTGGACTGTGATTTACATGGTTTAGATTTAAAATGTTAAATAAATCTGTATCAAGATTACACTTTACAGAAAGCAACTCTGTGATATTGATATTAATCAAATTAAAACTAATAATTTCTACTTATTTTAAAATTGGATACCATCTATGTGATAGGCATTCTTTATTCTTATCACATGGTTCATGTCAATGCTAAAATAAATTTATAACATATAATAATAGTGTTTCTAATTGTAAGAGACAAACAATAAGCAATAAGCATAATGCTAAATGAATTATATATGAAGTTAGAAAAAAATAAACAGTGGGCCAAGAAAGAATAGGCTAAGCATTTGTACATCAATTTCAATCATTCTTTTTCTCTGACGACCCACTTTTATTAAATTGGCAGCTTCAATATCAAACTTTGCATCTACAGTGCCATTTTGGTGTTCAGCCCAGACTGGCAGGAATTTCTTAATACCATTTTCTAATTCCTGTGGGAGAGAAGTTGATTGTTCCAGTTCAAGTCAGGGTTCCAGTCAACTCAGAGCTAGAGCCAAAACATTTTCTATAATCTCCATTAGAGGCTTGTTGCTGTGTAGAGATGTTCTTGTAGACAGAAGTGTAATGCAAGTCTATAGAAGATTTATCCTCCAGTTTATCATAATATGGCTTTCACAAATCATACTTCCTGATAATGTAGTCAGTGTTACAACATAGGATATGAAGGCCGCTTTAATGTTTAATGAAAGATTTATACTCTCATTTCTTACTTTCAAGGAGTAAAATCTTCTTCTTTTTTTTTTTTTTTTTTTTTTTTTTTTGGCCACACCGGTTTGACGCTCAGAGGTTGCTCAGAATATGTGCTCAGAAATCGCCCCTGGCTTGGGGGGGAATCATATGGATGGGACACTGGGGGATTGGACCGTGGTCCTTCCTAGGCTAATGTTTTCAAGGCAGTTGCCTCACCTATAGTGCCTCTTCTCCAGCCCCTCTTCTTTTTGTTTTAAAGCAAGGTAATTTTTATTGAATAAAACTTGCTGAAATTGATATGAGGAGAATGAGGAAAAATGTATTCAAGAGAAAATTCAGGTTTCTTCAGAAATAAGCAAAGAGACAAAGATAAGCAAGTAAGATACTATTCAGGAAAAACATGGGCTTCAATTTGCTACAATTTTGTTAAGAACTTTTGTATCTATGCTCCAGGAATATTAATATATTTAAGACTGTTTTCTATTTAATTGCTCTATTTAAGCTCTGTGGTTACAAATTTGTTCATTGTTGGGTTTGTTATACAACGTTCACCATCCTTCACCAGTGCACCCTTCCAATAACCAAGGTCTTTCAGGGAGTAATACCTTCTACAGAAATATCTCTTCAGAGTTTTCAGATTTCATGAATCAGGACTAGGTCACTAGTTTGGAAGTTAGTTATGTGGCATTTTAACACTTTGATTTGGGAGGCAGTCTATTTAAAAGATTCAAAAGATTTAAAAAATCCATGGTAACAGTGTTAGATTAGCAGGTACTTTGACATTTTGATGCCCTGACAATATATTTACTTAGATGAATTTTATCATCTTTTCATTATTTATCTCTATGAAGGTTGAAATTTCTTTGCTAATATTTTTGTTTGTTTAAGGGTCAGACACAGCTGTGTCAGCTCACTTTGTGCTCAGGGAATAATTCCTAACAAGGCTGGGCATAACATATGAAAACTAGGGATTGAACTCTAGTTAGCCATGTGCAAGGCAAGGGAAGTAATTCCTGCACTCGCTCTTTAAAACTTTAATGATGCTTTATGAGAAAAATTGACTTGATTAAAATTTCTAGCAAATACCAAGAAGTTTGAAAGTTAGATATTGTAATATGCCCTGTAATCAAAACATATGTCTTGCTGAATATATAAATTGTAATTTTTTGTTTTGCTTTTGGGCCACACCCAGTGACACTCAGGGGTTACTCCTGGCTATATGCTCAGAAATAGCTCCTGACTTGGGGGACCATATGGGACTCTGGGGGATCGAATCGCATACTATCCTAGGTTAGCATGTGCAAGGCAAACACCCTACTGCTTGTGCACTGCTCCGGCCCCTGGAATGTAATTTTTAATGTTAAACATTTGAAAGATATAACTAATGAGAGATTATCAATATTTTACAAAGTATACTCAAGTAAACATATTCTAAATTTATTCCTCATTTATTGAATTTTACTTCAAGTTATCAAATGAATAAATTCATACAAATATATAATTCATAAAGTTAAAACAGAAATTTAAATGTGTCTCAATTATTGTGTGTGTGTGTGTGTGTGTGTGTGTGTGTGTGTGTGTGTGTGTGTGTGTGTTTGGTGATCCTCAGGGATTACTCCTGGCTATGTGCTCAGAAATCACTCCTGACTTGGGGTACCATATGGGATGCTGGGCGATCAAATTGTGGTTTGTCGTAGGCTACCCCCAGCAAGGTAGATGCCTTACTGCTCCATGCCACTGCTCCAGCCCTTCAATTGTACTTTAGGTAGAATCCTTTCATTAGGGTTACAATGTATGGTGCTGATGCACAACATTATTGCATTTTCACCACTGCCAAAGTGTAAAAGACCCCTTCAATATCTTTATGTTACTCTAGTCAGCTCTTCCTCCAACCCTCTCCCTGATTCCAGCATTGCTGGGAAATTTTAATTTGGAAATCTAGGACAATCATTTGTTATCATTTGATATCATTTGTTCCCTTCATTTGTTTACCTTAATATGAAAGATGAATAATATCTTATGGTATTTTTGTGTCCCGTTTGACTAACTTGCTCAATATGATATGTAGAAGTTCTTCTCAAATTGCAACAACCTATAGGATTTCATCTTTCTAATAGTTTCATAAGATGACATTATTTGGGCCGGGCGGTGGCGCTGGAGGTAAGGTGCCTGCCTTGCCTGCGCTAGCCTAGGACGGACTGCGGTTCGATCCCCCGGTGTCCCATATGGTCCCCCAAGAAGCCAGGAGCAACTTCTGAGCGCATAGCCAGGAGTAACCCCTGAGCGTCACAGGGTGTGGCCCAAAAACCAAAAAAAAAAAAAAAAAAGATGACATTATTTATATAATGGTACATATATCCCAAAATATTCCCAAATTTCTTTATTCAGTCATCTGTTGTTGGACATTTGGGCTGTTTCTGTATGCTGAGTGTTATACTTAGAGGCACAATGGACATAGCTACACATACCTTAGCATGTTATTATTCTTATTTTTAAGTACGTGCCAGAATGAAATCATTGAGTAATATGGGAATTTTGTTCTTAATTTTTTGAGAACTTTTCATCCTATTTTCCATAGATGCTGAACCAAATGATATTCTCATCAACAATGAAGGAAGGTTTATTTTTCCATCAATACTCCCAATATTTTATTGCCAAGTGATATCTCATTGCCTTTTTTATTAAATGATGAATACTTTTATCTAAACCCATTTGTTGTCTAGTTTTCTCATCAGGGAGGTGTCTGTTCATCTCATCTTGTCATTTTGATTGGATTAGTGCTCTTTTGCTACTGAGCTTTGTAAGTACATTATTATTACTTGAATATTGGTCTTTTATGTGATATGTATTATGCAAATATTTTATTCCATTCAATAGGTTTCTTTTAAAAAATAATTAGAAATTCTTGGAGAATAGATATTTGGTACTCAACATATTGTAAAAATTCAAAAGTCAGTCATGAGAAGATAATGTTTTCCATTATTAATGAAGACTATGTAAGTTAGTAAGTATGTTAGTCATTTCATTTAATAAATAGTTTTTGACTGACACTGTTCTGAACCTTAGGGCACACTGTTGAATTATTCATTTACTCCAGTCTCACAGATTACTATCTTCTAGAAAATATATTGACATAGTATGATGTAAGTAAACTATAAAGCTAAATTAAAACATAAACAGTGGTGGTTAGAGTTTAGTACAGTGATTAAGGTGTAAGCCTATTATGCATCAAGGCCAGGTTGATTCTTACCACCCTATGATTCCCTGAATATAATCCGGTGTACACCTGGAGGGGCCTTGAGTACCACAGGTTGTGGTCTTGGGAGTCCAGTATTTCTGACTGTCCCAGGTATTCCAGCCCTGCAGATCCAAGCAGTCGCATATAATTGAGCATTGTATTGAATTACTAGCCTCATTGTCCAACAAAGTCCTCTGATTTCCTAAGCATAGTTTGGGAGATCCTACCAAACAACTGTAAAAAATATTAAATATATATATACATTTATATATAACATATATAAACACAGGTCATACTTTGTTCTGAAGGAATAAGAAGACTTTATTACATTGCATAAGGACTTTATTACATTGCATAAGATAATGCTAAACATTTTCAGGAAAAGAGAGAATATGAATGGACCAAATAACTTGTTTTTCTGGACAAAAATATAAAGAAGAGCTCTCTGGGAAGAAATCAGCATATACAAAAGCATAGAGATGCAAAAGGCTATAATAAAAACTTTTCACCCATATATTGGCATGACAAATGATCCAAAATGAGACTAGAGGTGCAGACACATGACAGAATATATTCTGGGAGCACTATGACAGGCCATGGTGTGATGTTGAGAAGTGACAACTTTATTTTGTAGCCAACTAAGAAGTTACAGAATCACCAAAAGTATTGGAAAAGGGAATGGTATGATCTAATGTAATTTTAAAGTTATCATTCTGACAACTGCAGTGAGATACCATTAAACACCTACCAGATGTCAAAAATGAAAAAGACTAATGACATAAAAAGATGTCAACAATATGGAGCAACTGGAGCACTCAAATATTTCTAGTGGGAGTGTAAAATGCAAATCACTTTAGAAAAGTGGTTGGCTGCTTTTGCTAACATTGAAAAATAAAATGACCAGGAATTCCACTCCAGCATAAAGATAAACACATGCAAAAATTAACTGAACAAAACTGGGTATAATCAAAATACCCATTCCTTTAATAGAAATATATGTAAACATACAGGGATTTGTTCATACAATCAATGGAATACAACACATCAAAATAAACTAGTAACTCACTTTAAAAAATCACAATCTGAATGTACCTCACAAACATCATACTGAATAACTTAAAAGTGAAGCTTATAATACAATCTTCTGTAGAGAGCTACTAATATAAAGTTGAAGAATAGGCAAAGTAATATATAATTTTAGAAGTCATAAGAGTAGATCGCTATGAAGAATGATTGACTGGAAGTAGGCCTGAGGGAATATTTTACAGAGACTCAATTTTTTACATTTTTCAAATCCCAGTACTACATACATAAAATAAATTGAATCTTGATTAGATTTTGGTTCCATGGAGCAGGTATCCATTAAAACTCATTGAATGATTAAGTTTATCTGATTTTCTTAAATATTTTTAATTAAAAATGACAAGTTCAAAAGCAATAGAGAAGTGAACTTTAAAAAGGAAAACTTAATAAGAATATTATTGAAGAGAATAATGTTTTTTTAGATGAATGTTAGGAGATTGAGGGACTGAAGAGATAGTACAGTGGATAAGGTATGTATATTGCTTGGGGAAGATCATGTTCAATTCCCAGCACCACATGGTCTTTTGAGAACATCTGGATTTGGCTCTGAAGGCTCCAAGCAACATCAGGTGACCCAGAAAATCTAAGGCGTAGAAGGGCTTAAACAGCACTGCATTCTAGTCTGTTGGGATTATGCATTGAACCAGATTGGCTGAGTATCACCAAGATCCCTTATTCCCCCACCCCTTTCTAAGCACTCCCTAGGTACACTTGTCTCACCAAATAAAGAAAGAAAAAGATAAGTATTAGAATAAAAATAGTGTAGTGTTTTCATAGAGACAAAAATTAGTGAAAAGGTTCAGATGATGAAATGATGATGGTAAGAATGAGTGATGGGGGTGGGGGCATTTGCCTTTCATGTGGCCAACAGGGAAGAAACTCAGTTCGAATTTCTGCATCCCATATGGTTCCCCAGCGTGCCAGGGCAATTTCTGAGTGTAGAGCCAGGAGTGACCCCTTGAGTGCCGAGGGTGTGGCTCAAAAGCCAATCACTCAATCAATAAATAAAGTTTAAAAAATAAATGAGTGATGGAAAAAAATGAATGAAACTATTTTATGCAATTATTAAAAACATTGAAGGTGAATATCTAGATCATCAAAAGAATGCTGAAAAACAAATATAGACAAAACTTTAAGATTTATTATGAAGATACAGTCATCTATATAGCATGATAAAACCAGGGATATAAATCAATAGTGTAAAGAACTCAGAAAAATAATAGACTACAACTAAATTAATCTTTAACAAAGTAGCAGAGTAAACTAAATTTAGAAGGATTGTCTTTTCAACAACTGTGCTGAGAAAATTGGAGTTTCATATAAAACAAATAATCTAGAACATATGGATTAGTCCCTTTTCAAAATATTCAAATAGAATTATAAGCTGAGATATGTGAAGAAAAAGAAGAAAACTAAAAAAAAATAATTTAACAAGAGAACAGGAGAAAACATATGTGGCCTGAGTTTACTAATGACTCTTAATTATAAAACCATAGCATAATTCATAAAAAATAGGCTGATTTTCATTAAAATAAAAAACTTCTACACCTCTGAAGATACTATAAAGATAATGAAAATGGGGGCTGGAGCAATAGCACAGTAGTAAGGAGTTTGCCTTCATACAGCTGACCCAGGACGGACCTGGGTTCAATCCCTGGTGTCCCATGCATTCAGGAGTAACCCCTGAGCATCACTGGGTGTGGCCTATCCACCCCCATAAAAAGATAATGAAAAGGTAAATTGTAGACTACTGTAAAAATCTTACAAATACATAGCATTTATTTTTTATTTTGGGGGTCACACCTGTGTTGAAGGCCCATACTTGGATCTGAACTCAGGAATCACTCCTGATGGGCCAAGAATTTGGATGCCAATTTTGACTTGTATTGGCTACTGACTTACCAATTGTATCTCTTTGGTCTCACTCAAAATGGTCTGGACATTTATTTGTTTATCTTTAGGGAGCAAAAATGGTGCTGCTTAGAACTTAATCCTGGACTAAGACATTCTTGCCAACACTTGGAGAACAATTTGGGCTGCTTGGGATGAAACCTTGGTTGACCATGTTGAAAACAAGTGACCTAACAGCTTGTACTATCTCTTTGGTTCCACAAATTTAACATTCAAGTACTTAATAATTCTTAAAACTTAACAATAAATTAATAAAAGCTATAAATTTAGGAAATAAAAAAATATATAAGAATGGAAATCTTATGAAAGAAAGTAGACTACATAAAAACATAAAAAGAGATTCTCAGCTTCATGAGTTTTTAGACAATTGAAAATTAATCCAACAATTAGTATATCACATTTTTAAGTGACTAAAAGATAAAACATGCCAAATTCTTGGGGCCAAAGAGATAGCATAGTGGAAGAGTGTTTTCCTTGCATGCAGTCAACCTAGGACAGAAGGTGGTTTGAATCCCGGTTTCCCATGTGGTTTCCTGAGCCTGCCAGGAGCGATTTCTGGGCACAGAGCCAGAAGTAACCCTGAGCACTGCCGGGTGTGGCTCAAAAACCAAAACCAAAACCAAAACCAAAAAGGTAGAAGAATGGTTCATAAAAAGAATGGAGAACAGAAAAAGATGTGAGAGAAAGATAATTATGTTCTGTTGTATCAATGCTGCAATAAGCTAGAGTAATTTATGAACATGAGGAAACAATGTAAAATACAGACCATTATTTTTAGCAAAGCAGAATATGTAAGTCAATTTGTAATAAGACAAAGAAAAAGAAAAGCAATTTATTACTAACACAGCTTGTTTTAGTGTAATAACTGAAAATTGTGATGAAATTAAAGAGAAAAGGTCCACAAATTCTGTTATGACTTGTTCTGTAAATGTCCCGGTGACCTTTCTTTTACTCTAGAGGGGATTTCAGGCTTTTAATGAAGTTTCATTGTAGACAAAGTTGAGTTTTGTTGATAATGAAGTTCCATTGTTGATGACACACAAAGCTAATTTAGTATTCTACTGAGGTTTGAAATTATTTCAGGAAATAGAGCCACTCACAATGTTATAAATCAAACTCCATATGTAATCAATAAGAAAATTTTAATTTTTAAATGATTTGAAATTTTTTATAGGATATTAATTTAGAAAATTAAAGATAGCTTTATGAAATGTCTTTTTTTTTTTTTTGGTTTTGTATTTTTTGGGGGGCCACACCCTGTGACACTCAGGGATTACTCCTGGCTGTGCGCTCAAAAATCACTCCTGGCTTGGGAATCATATGGAACACTAGAGGATCGGACCATGATCCATACTAGGCTAGCGCCAGCAAGGGGTTCCATGCCACAGCTCCAACCCCTCCATTTTAATTTTGTATATATCTACATAAATATAAATATGCATTTTTAGTGATAAGTTAATATGTTTTTAATATACCTACATATACCTACATATATCTCTTTAGTGATAAGTAATCCATATAAGTAATTTTTCTGGGGTCTCCAATATCGTTTTATTGAGAAAAACCTATTTACATTAGCACTCTTCAGCCTTTCTTATCTGTGGAATATCACCTGTCCTATTTACTGATTCAAGGACTAGAAGTTACAGGACACTAGACCAGTAGTTCTCATCCTTTCTGCACCTGGACTTGCACTTGCTCTTGGACTGATAGTTGAAAATCACTGGTTTACATGGCTCGATGTGTTCTAAGGGTACAATTTTATGTTTTATAAAGTGTACATTATTTACTATGTCATACCCACCATGAAATATAAATATTCTTCCAATGCAAATCTACCATTGAAGCCCTCTCTATATTTATTCCTTCCTCTTTCTTTTAGAAACTACTTTTTTTTGGGGGGGGGGCACACCAGATGACACTCAGGGGCTACTCCTGGCTATGCACTCAGAAATCACTCCTGGCTTAGGAGACCATATGAGATGCCAGGGATCAAACCCAGGTTCGTCCTGGGTCAGCTCTACTATCACTCCGGCACCTAGTAACTACTTTTCTATTATGAATTTTCTGTCATTAGTTTTGATTGTTCTATGCTTTGCTTTCTGAGGGACAACTTTTGCTCTTTTGCTTTCTGAGTGACAATTATTTTTGGGTGGTACACCTGGTGACACTCAAGGGTTATTCCAGCTATGTGCTCAGAAATCACTCCTGGCTTGAGGAACTATATGTGACGCCTGGGGATAGAATCGCGGTCCCTCCTGGGTCAGCCGCATACAAGGTAAATGCCCTAACACCTGTGCCACCCCTCCAGAAACCTGAGTGACAACTATTTTTAAGGTTAAGTATGGGTTTTCTCCACAATTTTTGCTGAATTTTTTAAAAATGTGGACACATGAAAACTGTGATATAGTAAAACAAACATAAACTCTGAAACAAGCATACTCCTTAGATAGAAGCACAATGAAGGATATAATAGGTCATAAAAGAATTTCCCCGAAGTAGTCTATTTAATAGACCTTTTAAAAGTGGTTGAAAATTATATTTAATAATGCCTCTAGAAAATAAACTCTCAAAAAGGGCATGGTGTTGATTATATTTCCTGTTTGTATCAATTAAATCTGTCCCACAAGACAATTTTAGGAATCATGAAGTATTCTACAATAATAAAATTTTTATCAATAAGGCGTTTATCGGATTGCTATGGTCAATGAACTTAAATTAAGAACATTGTTTCACATATTAACAGATTACTATTGGACAATTGGTAATGATTTTATCAAAAAAATGGACTAAGATGTTTTTAATTAAATATGGGAGGAAAAAAATCATGAAATAAAACAGGCTTAACTTTTAATGTAGTAAATATTTGCAAAAATATAAAATAATGGTGAGATGATTTAACTATTATATAATCAAACAAATACTACTACATAGTCATCTAAAATTATAAGTTAATGATTATATCATAATGTAAAAGACATTTCAATATGTTGAGCTAGAGAGAAAATTTAATTTCAGTGCTTTGGAGGACAAAGACTAATCCCCATTTTTACAAGAAGCAATGTCTCTTTGGTAGCTTTTGAGAACTAATCACAGTCTCACAGTAAGATGAAGACAATTTCACAAGCTTTCTGTCTGTACTTTATATTTGAGATAAGTCATATGGGGAAGAAATTTCTATTATCAGCACTAGCATTATTTATGACCCTTAGTTGTTTCATTTTATTTTTCCTTCAATATATACAATGATAAAGAATTAAAGGATTATGAATAATTCTTTTTCAAAGGTGACAAAATGTGTTGCCAAATTTAAGTCATTAAATACTAGATTTGACAGCAATCCTAGTGGTTGCCAAGTTCTATTTGTTTAAAGATAAGAACACTAAAGACAAAAATTGTGACTACTTCTAAGGTACAACATTGTTGGAATATCATTCTAGAATCAATATAGGAAAGTTATAACAAACTCGGGTCAGAGCAATAGTATAGGCATGCCATGCACTTACCATGCATGCATGCCACAAAAGCAGACAACCTAAGTTGGATCTCCTGTGAACTATGTGATTTCCCTGTGACCCTTGAGTTCATCAGGAGTGATTCCTGAGTGCAGAGTGAGCAGTAAGCCCTAGCAGTAAGCACCGAGCTGTGCAGCCCCAAAGTGTCAATTCAAACTCATCATAGTTTTAATTCATCATTAAAGGAGCATTGCTTCAAAGCAGAGCCTAGTAGACTCATGTGTCCCAACTGCTATTGGCTCTTTCTTTTCTTTCTCCCTCACTCCCTTACTTCCTCCCTCTCTCTCCCCTCTTTCCTTTAATCCTTCTTCCTCCCTCTTTCCTTCCCTTTTCTTTCCTTCCTTCCCTCCCTCCTTCCTTCCCTCCGTCCTTCCTTCCCTCCTTCCCGCCCTCCTTTCTTCCCTCCTTCCTTTCCTCCCTCCCTCCTTACCTTTCTCATTCCTTCCTTCCTTTCCTCCCTCCTTCCTTCCCTCCCTCCTTACCTTCCTCATTCCTTCCCTCCTTCCTTCCTTCCCTCTTCCCATCCTTCCCTCACTCCTTCCTTCCCTCCTTCTTTGCTTCCCTCCTCCCTTCCTTCCTCCTTCCTTCCCTCCTTCCTTTCTTTCTTCCTTCCTTCCCTCAGTCCCTCCCTCCTTCCTTCCTTTCTTCCTTGCTTCCTTTCTTCCTTTCTTCCTTCCTTGCTTCCTTCTTTTCTTTCTTGTCTTGTCTTGTCTTGTCTTTTCTTTCTGTCTATACCTGGCTATGTTCAGAGATCACCACTGGCTCTACACTCAGGAATTACTCCTAGGATACTGGAGGATAGAACCTTGCATGCTGCATGCCAGGAAAGTGCCTACCTGCTATACTATTTCTCCAGTAATGAGTAACCAACTGAAAGAAAGTTCAATGCAACAACTGAGGGTGAGAAATCTGTTCAGGGCCTGTAATGCCTGTCATGTAACCCAAGTCACCAGAAGGTACTAGGAATAACCAGACACCTCCCGAACAGTGCATAGCTAATCCAGTAACTTTTTTTTTTTTTTTTTTTTTTTTTTTTTTGGTTTTTGGGCCACACCCGTTTGACGCTCAGGGGTTACTCCTGGCTATGTGCTCAGAAATCGCCCCTGGCTTGGGGGGACCATATGGGACGCCGGGGGATCGAACCGCGGTCCTTCCTTGGCTAGCGCTTGCAAGGCAGACACCTTACCTCCAGCGCGACCTACCCGGCCCCTAATCCAGTAACTTTTATAGAAACTAGAGAGATAGTAAATGTTTTAAAAGAAAATTAAAGTTTATAAGTTTTTTTTATAGAAACTAGAGAGATAGTCAAGCTGGTAAGGTGGATTAAGACTCTTACCTTGGGGGATGGAGAGATAGCATGGAGGTAAAGCATTTGCCTTTCATGCAAGAGGTCATCGGTTCGAATCCCAGCGTCCCATATGGTCCCCTGTGCCTGCCAGGAGCAATTTCTTAGCATGGAGCCAGGAGTAACCCCTGAGCACTGCCGGGTGTGACCCAAAAACCACAAAAAAAAAAAAAAAAAAAAAAAAAAAGACTTTTACCTTGGGGCCGGGAGGTGGCACTAGAGGTAAGGTGTCTGCCTTGCCAGAGCTAGCCTAGGACGGACCTCGGTTCGATCCCCCGGTGTCCCATATGGTCCCCCAAGCCAGGAGCGACTTCTGAGCGCATAGCCAGGAGTAACCCCTGAGCATCACTGGGTGTGGCCCAAAAAACCAAAAAAAAAAAAAAAAAAAAGACTCTTACCTTGCAGGCAGGTGACCTCGACTCCATTCCCAGCACTGTTGTGGTCTGAGATCTGAGTGATCACTTAACAGAGTAAATGCTGAGTTATCATTGGGTATGACCCAAAACCCAGAAAAAAATGTTATACTCAATACTTTCATATGCATTACACATTTGTAGACTGCAAAATAGGAACAAAGAACAATTTTTAAAATTTAAGACACAGCTGATGTACATAATACTTAAAAAGAAAAATATGCATTCAAACTATAAATCCACATGCATACAAAATATCCAAACTATCATTTAATAAATATGTGACAGCATAAGTCTTAAAATTATTGAGAACTAGACAGAAAAATCAATGTACCTAAAAAACTATATAATGTGGCCAAAGTAGTAATCAGAGAAAACTCTAATTTTACATGTATTATTAATAAAAACAAAACAAATATAAAATAATTTAACTAGAAGCCCCCCAAAAGAAAAACTTGGGATTATTCACTAAGAGTATTAACTGTTTTAAAAAAAAAATTAAGCAGGGGCCAGAGTTGTGGCACAGCGGCAGGCATTTGCCTTGCACTTGACTGACCCAGGACAGACCTCAGTTCAATTTCTGGCATCCCATATGGTTCCCCCAAGCCAGTAGCGATTTCTGAGCACATAGCCAGAAGTAACCCCTGAGCATCAACAGATGTGGCCCAAGAAACAAACAAACAAACAAAAAAAGCAGGTTTAATTAGTAATTGTCCCAATAATATTGGGAAATAAAGGAGAATGATAAGCAACAGAAAGAAGAGAGAAACAAGTATTTGGAGCTTAAATTCATAAAATTGTTTTGCTGCAGTTTTAATCTGATAAATACAAAAATTTATAAAAATACTCCATACATTTATTGAAAAATTGTTTAATGAATCACTAAAACCAAATTGTTCAAAACTAATGAAAGACACTCTGAAACCTTTATCTTTAATAGAAAACCCAGATAATATTATGAATGTCTCCTATCAAGTGAATAAAAGCCAATTCCTATTGTCTCTTACTTTATTCAATTGTAACAAAAGAGGAAATTATTTCTACTCTCCACAAAGGAACATACATTAACTCTAAACAGAAAAAAATCCAAAATAAGAATTCTCCCTTACAAAAATTAAAATGTAGAGTAAAATAGTTTTAAATTTAATATATTTTAAAATAAGATGCTGGATAAATAGTACAGAGGACAGGACACTTGCTTTACACACAGTCTATACAGGTTCTATCCACAGGATTACATTTGATCCCATGAGTACCTCCAAGAGTGATCCTGGATCCACTGCCAGGATTAAGCCCTGAAAACTGTCAGGTGTGGCCCAAGAAACAAACAAAAGAAAAAAGAAATAAAAAGAAAATGTAATTCTCGTCATGAATCAATCATGACTGGTAAATACCTCCATGTGACTGGAAGCAACTTATGCAATTTACCACGATAAAACTGAGCAACAAGAGGGAAAATAATTTAAAATGAAACCATTTTTTCCTTTTTAATCCTGTGCTCAAGAATTACTCCTGATTCTTTGCTCTGGGATCACTTCTGGTAGCACATATAATACCAGGGATTAAACCCCAGTTTGCTACATGCAGGCTGTACTGACTGTACTTATATTGCTCTCATCCCATTTTGATACAATTCATGAAAATCATTATATATAAATTAAAAATCTTGTCAGCATAAAATAAAAATATTAATTCAATATTCAATATTATATTTAATGGTGGATTAGTTGGTATATTCTCATAAAGTAAGAAGTGCAAAACAGGAGCACTTCTCAACACATATTTTGCTAGAGGTCATAATCAACTCAAAGGTTTTTTTAAAAATCTTGACAATGAAGAAACTGCATATCATTTTGTACAAATAATTTATTTGAATTCATCAAACAACCAATCATCAGATAAAAATATTCTGATAAGATTTAAAATATCAACAGCTGTATACAAGATCTCTCAGTAATACCATACATTTCCAATGAATAAGAAATGTAGGGGGCTGAAAAGATAGCACAGTGGTGGGGCATTTGCCTTGCAAATGGCAACTCAGGACAGATCTGGGTTCGATCCACAATATTCCATATGGTCCCGGAGCCTGCCAAGATTGATTTCTGAGTGCAGTACTGAAAGGTCTGGCAGTCCAGAAACTGCTCCGACAAGAAGAAATGAAAAGACGGTTACTCAGGCAAAAGCTCAAGTGGGGTCTTTATTCTGGCCAGCCAGGGTACATTGGTATTCAAAACCCAACAGAGGCAAAGGACCACGTGGCATTCTACGTTCGTTCTTATGTAAGAAGGGGGAGGGAGAAGGGGCAGTGACGACTTCCTTAAGAGTGGGACATCCGCCAAGGTAATACAAGTTATTGGTGGGGGCAGGGTAGTGACGACTTTCTTTTTTTTTTTTTTTTTTTTTTTTTGGTTTTTGGTTTTTGGGCCACACCCTGTGACGCTCAGGGGTTACTCCTGGCTATGCGCTCAGAAGTTGCTCCTGGCTACTTGGGGGACCATATGGGACGCCGGGGGATTGAACCGCGGTCCGTCCTAGGCTAGCGCAGGCAAGGCAGGCACCTTACCTCCAGCGCCACCGCCCGGCCCCCGACGACTTTCTTAAGAGCAAGACATCCGCCAAGGTTGGTGGGGGGGGGGGGGTAATGACTTTTCTTTTCAATCCCCACTTCTTGTAGAAAGGCTTCTAATCGTAGAAGCCAGTATGATAGGGGATCCCAGTAGGGGTATTAGATAGGGGAGGATACCACCCCATAAAGACCATAAGGGACTGTCTAATAGCTCCTTTCTTCTTTTGGCCAGCTCCTCTTGATGGTGTCTGATTTTGTCCTGCACTATTCCCAATTTGTTAGTATAAAAACAACATTTTTCTTGGAAGGCCACACAAAGCCTTCCTTTCTCTGCCAAGATTAAATCTAACCCTCGCCTGTTTTGTAATACTACTTCAGCCACGGAGTTGAGCTGGTCCTGCAGATCATTATACCGTCTCCACATCTGAAATTAACTTTTGTGAGAGTTTGTCATACCTGTCTATTGATATTGCTAGCCCTGCTCCCCCAGTCGCTAATCCACCTGCTACCCTGAGCCCTACCAGTAGGGCAGGAGTGCCACAGCTCGTCAAGACAGAGGAGCACCACCTAAGAGATCTATGCTAGGCAGAGGGATGGGCTATGTCCCTGGGATGATGTCATTGTTGGGAAGTACTAATGCTGGGGCACAAATTCCAGTTCAGTTTTGGGGTAAAAGAGAGTAACCCAAATTTCCCCCCACATATCCATACCTGTCCCAGAGGTAAGCACCCTGGGCTGGCAAGGGGCAGGTAGGACTTCTGAGCACTGAGCGGCTTCTACCTGACCCATGTCTACAGATTCGGTGCCATTATGCAAATAGCAAACAGAAGATTCAAAGCTAAAAGGGACTGACTACCTTACAACTAAAAGAAGCAAAGGTTAGATTACCTAGTTGGACAGGGACAGCCAGAGGCCAATTTTCCCCCTTCTTCATACAAAGCCAACAATCAGCAGCTAAGAAGTTTGTAAGTTTCTTTTAGGATGTTCAGCAGGCATTCGGGGTCGGAGGGAGGGATGTCGGGGCCACTTAGGCATTAGGGTCTTCACCACCTTTGTAGCCCAGTCTATGGCCTCCTTCTCTCTTTCCTGGTCTGTTGCCCCCCTCCATCCGAGATGTGAACGGGTGCCTTTAGGGGCCAACAGACCAAGTCTCCCACTTTGGCCATGCAACTCGCAGCTCCACAGGGGGACTTATGGCTATTAACTGTCCATTCCCCCTCCCCTGATCCCCCTGTTAGTTTTGGTGAGCTTGGCCACCAGATATGCCTTATTATTTTTGGTACACTCTCGATACTCCCTATAGCACCAGGAGTGAACTTGATTAAGCTCCACAAATCCAGTGGGGCATTTTCCCCCTGAAGAGGGAGGCAAAGGCTGAGGTTTTGCTTTACACACCCATTCCAGCTCCCCCCCCACATGGGAAGAAGTAGGGGACAGGAGGTAAGCGGTTCTAGTTCCACAGTCTATTGATCGAGTGTTCAGAAGCCTACTGTTGAGTTGATAGCCCCCCTGCAGTCACAGGGGTTTCCATATAGTCTTATTACCAGCTCATCCGGGTGTATGGCCTGATCGAGTCCTCCCTCAGCAAGTGCCAGGAGGAGCATTGTTAGAGTCAGTGAGCGCATCAGGGCTGAAGTGCCCTCCAGACCCGAATCTTGAGGGGATTCTCAGTGTGCTCCACTTTCCACTCATCATGGATGAGATCAGCAGGGACAGGTTTTAGATGGGAGGCGTGAACACAGGAAGCAATGCCATCCACCTTAACAGCAGTTGGGGTTATCAGAAGGATGACAGGTCCTTTCCACCTAGACTCTAGTGTCTGCGAGTGGTGCCATCTCACCAGGACCTGGTCTCCCGACTTGAAGGGGTGAGGCACTGTCAGTTCTCCGGGTTCATATGCCTGTCTGAGTCCCTTCCAGATTTGGCTTTGTAGGGCAATGATGGCGGCCAGACGAGCTGCTAGAGGAGTGGAATGGGGAGAAAAAACATCATAAGGCTTAGAAAGCATTCGCACTGAGGGGGGAGCGCTATATGGTTGCTGCTGTAGGAAGACCAGGACTGTCTGGACTGTCTGTCTTTTGTTCTGGTCCTATGAGCTGACTCAGCTGGAGCTTCAGGGCTTTCTTCTTGTTTCAGCTGTGAATTTCACCATGAAGATAAGGAGGTTTCTGCATTCTCTTCTTTAATCCTGCAACTTAAAAGGGCTGTTGGGGTAGCAGTGGTCCTCAAACTATGGCCCATGGGCCACATATTGTATTTGTATCTGTTTTGTTTCTTCATTGCAAAATAATATATATGCAGTGTGCATAAAAATTTGTTCATAAGTTTTGTTTTTACTATAGTCAGACCCTCCAATGGTCTGAGAGACAGTGAACTGGCCCCCTGTTTAAAAAGTTTGAGGACCCCTGGTGTAGAGAGAAAACAATAGAGCCCTAAACTTCAGTTGCCTTTCCTGCACTGGATTAGACAGAGATGAAGAAATTTCATATTTAGTAATAATTTTCTTACCTTTAACATTACCAAGGGAAGCACAATTTTTGCTTCTTTCCTTATACTACCCATTTTTGTTAAATGTTAGGGTTGGTTAATTTTCGCTACTTGCTTCAACCTCTGGGATAGATAGGCATAATATTATCTTTAATTGTTAACTTGGCTTATTAATTCCTGTGATCTTTCTTTTCCCCTTATTTCCATCATAGCTTTTTCTGATGACCATTTTTTCTCCATGTTTTTCCTAGAGATTTCATCACCCTAGAAGTCATTAAAGGGAACATGGTCAAAGATAAATTTTTTGTAGCTACTTCAGGCTGGCATGGGACTGTAGTCTCAATCTCTAGATAGGATGAAATCTCATATTTCCCTAAAGGAGCAGTTAACTGGTTCACTTTTGTAGTCTTAACACCTGAAAAGGATCAGATCAATTAGACAGGGGAATATTACTTAACCCAATCAGGTCTTTTGCAGTAATAGTACAACTTGAATGGCACAGCTATCCTTATTGTCTGTAATGATAGCACAAATTAAACAACAGAAAACAAAGCAGTATAGCATTATCAATAAACACAGCTCTGAGTTACTTTAGTCAGACTAACGTTTGCTTTTACAGTTTATAATCTGGTTCAGTACAACTAGTAAGAACATTTTCACATAAGTTACTTCAAAGACGTGGGTTTTAAGTTAGGCCCACTAGAATTTTTTTTTTTTTTTGGTTTTTGGGCCACACACGGCGGTGCTCAGGGGTTACTCCTGGTTGTCTGCTCAGAAATAGCTCCTGGCAGGCACAGGGGACCATATGGGACACCGGGATTCGAACCAACCACCTTTGGTCCTGGATCAGCTGCTTGCAAGGCAAATGCTGCTGTGCTATCTCTCCGGGCCCAGGCCCACTAGAATTTTAATTAGCTACAAAAATAGTTTTTCTCTCCACCTATACCTTGTACCTTACCAGGTATTTGAATAACTTAGCTTTTTCCTTTGCACATATACAGCACTGTTAGAGAAATCTCCAACTGGGGCACCCCCATTACTTATAGAGCTTTTCTGAGGATAGGTTGTAGACACAGCAGGTTTATCACATCACAGTCACTCAGGTTTGGCTAATGAGTTGGTCAGTTCAGCATGAGGATCTTGTGGCTGGCCGTGGGCATCTCACCCTCTGTAGAAATTTTCAGAGGTGATCTGTCTGTTCTACTCCTCTTCAGGTTTGAAAGAGACTGACCTCGAATCCTCTTTCTCTTGAGATTGAGGGTGGAGGGTGAGAGCAGGGCCCACAGGCTGTGGTCAGTTAGTGCTGCTCCAGAATCTTCTAGGAAATCTTCAATTTTCTTACTCAGGCCATTCATCTCGGTATTTTTCCAGTCTTTACAGCCAAATGCTTAAGGTTGCCTGCTTGTCATACCACCTCAACTCCAATTATTCCTCTGAAAGAGGGCTTGGGTTCCCTCACTAATTTTAGGATTTTCTGTCTGCATGGGGATCACGCCTCATGCAGAGAAGAAAGCCATCTGCTTGTATCTTGTGCAAAGCAACATGATGCCGTGACATAAAATGGGACTAAAAGATTCTAGGAAAAGAGAAAAAGCAAATATTACTTAAATTTGCACAGAAAATTCTAGAATTTTTTCACAATGAAATCTTTAATATTTTTTTTGATCCTTAAAACCATGACCATTTTTACAAAGCCTCTTGTGATATAAATATTAATGTTCTTGGTAGCGAATAGTGAAAAATTATAAAATAATATTTTAATCATGCTTAACTCTACATATAGAAGTTTACTTAGTTTTCTGGCCTCGGTTTACTGGCAGAAGGCACCAGCAATTCACGTTACATAAATTAATTCTGAAAACCAGAAAGAATGAGTGCTCATTACTTCTGGCAGAACATGCTTAAAAATATTTACACTTCTTTTATGTTAACCTAAATGCATATTAATAATAATCATTTAGTTTGATTATACAGATTTTTCCTAGTACACATTTTTTATCTTTTGCACATCCTTAAGCTTTTTGTATTCAGCCACTTTCCTTTCTGCATGCAAGGCAAATGCTCTACCTTTCAACTCCTTCTTCTCTTCTCTCTTTTTTTTTAAACTTCTCCACTCATCCTTTGGGAGTGGTTTTGCTGCTGAAAACCACCACATGCACCAAACTCAGACTAGAATTTAGCATTAGGGCCCTAGGAACAGAGCTTTAAATTGTCTGCTGCCATTTTAGAATTACTTTGCTGAATATTTTTGCACCTAGCAGGATCAAATTTTATTGATTCCTTTTTCTTTAGGTATTCACAACCTAGTACCATCAAGATTTTCACATTAAGCCACATTAAAATCCACCACTAAGTTTGGTGAGATAAATTCGACATGGAATTGAGATACTGTAACAATAATATGCATTCACAAAGTTAACAATATTGTTAAAAAGCCACCACAATAATCTGCAACATCTTTTTTTTCAATTGTTCATTTTAAGAAACCTTTAAGTTAGAAATTTAAACACTCAAAAAAATTTTTCCTGACTTCCAAACCATTTGCTAAATTTTTCTTTGATATGTAAAAGACCCACTGGGATTACTTTGCCTACAGCCACATTTCCCAACCAGGTGAGTCCAGGAGCACAATAGCCATTTCCCTGGGGGCTCAGTGAATTCCTTCAGGCTGGAGAGTTAAAAAGCACTTTTATTTTCTTCAGGTAAAAAAAAAAAAAGAGGCTAGTTAGCCCCATTTCTTTCTGGCCTTAACACATGGCAGAAAAGTTGGGTGGTTGCAAAGTCCAGAAATTCTCCAGGGAAAATTTATCTCCAATGGCCATTGAGAAATCTGGGGTTTGCGATCTCTGACACCCTCTGCCATGTCCATAGAATAACAAAGCCGGCTTAACACACAATGACCTGAGGAGAGGTGGCCCCTAGAGTTTCTTTCCATGGTCAGACAAAGAAATCATAGAACACAAAGAACCACAGACAAAAACAGACAGACAGTGGTGCCACACTGGAACAACCCCAACGAATGCATTCAAGTAATTTCTGCCCAATGTTCTAGTGTCAGATTAAGTGGGGTAGTTTAACTTTGCCTCATTCTAGCGAGTTTGAAATTTTCTATCACAGTGGTTAATACAGCAAATCACTAGGAGAAAAAATATTCCAGAGCCTATGACAATATGAAGGGCAAGCAACCCAATAAAAGTATTGAAATTTTCTGGCTGAGAAGTGCAATTTGAAATACAACCATAGAAAAAGAAAATGGGAAGAAATCAAACTTATAGAATCGCGACGAAGGTGAACAGACAAAGGAGGCAGTCAGAGAGGAATCAAAGGAACATTCAGAGGCACAACTGTAAAATTCACACATTAATTCTCGACTGTAAATACCAACAATAAATCCAAAACAGATGGCAATGCCAATAACAACCAAGCTTGTTGAACTCCACAAATCACAGGCAGATAACCTCTCCCAGCAGCCCCAGGAATGTCTTCCCACTGCTTTTAAGGACCTCCTGGGGTGCCTCCAGGGTTGTGACCTATAGCACAAGAGCTAGTCAGCTCACTACTACTCAGATTCCTTTTTTTTGTTTTGTTTTGTTTTGTTTTGTTTTTTGGGGGGGCCCACACCTTGCGGTGCTCAGGGGTTACTCCTGGCTGTTTGCTCAGAAATAGCTCCTGGCAGGCACGGGGGACCATATGGGACACCGGGATTCAAACCAACCACCTTAGGTCCTGGATCGGCTGCTTGCAAGGCAAACGCCACTGTGCTATCTCTCCGGGTCCACTACTCAGATTCCTTGTCGAGTAGGGGACTTGAACACTCAGTCACAAAGTCTGCTACTACTCAGATTCCACATCAAGTAGGGAACTCTTAATTCCACCCTGAATCCACGCCGAGTGGAGACTCTCAAGCCTTCGATTACGCAACCATTTCCCTATTTCTATTTCAACACACATCAAATTACAACCAACAACACAGGACACACTGCTTAGAACCCATCGAGTAATCTGTTCACCACTCTGCTCCAGACAGATCAAGGACTCCTGGCTGGCTTGCCAATAAAAGGTCCAGCAGTCCAGAAACTGCTCCAATGTGTAGAAATGAAAAGATGGTTACGCAGGCAAAAGCTCAAGTGGGGTCTTTATTCTGGCCAGCCAGGGTGCATTGCGTATTCAAAACCGAACAGAGGCAAAAGGACCACGTAGCGTTCTACGTTCTTTCTTATATACCCTAAGAAGGGGGAAGGAGAAGGGGCAGTAATGACTTCCTTAAGGGCGGGACATCTGCTAAAGTTGGTGGGGGAGGGGTAATGATGACTTCCCTAAGGGCGAGACATCTGTCAAGGTTAGTGGGGGTGGGGTAATGACTTCCCTTTTCAGTACCAGGAATAACCCCAGAGCGCTGTCAGATGTGGCCTGAAAACAAATAAACAACAATAAAAGGATAAGAAATGTAAAACATATTTAAAAGAAACTACTAAATGCTTGCAAAATAATCTAATATTAAATCAAGCGATATTAATATCTTGGTTAGATGTATAGATATTCATTATCAACTTTTTTTAAAGAAAAACAAAATTTCCCATTTTATTTCTTGTTGCTATCAAAGGGATTCTGTTTTTTTTTTTGTTTTTTTTTTTTTGGTTTATTTGTTTTGGTTTTGGGGTCACACATAGAAACACTCAGGGGTTACTCCTAGCTCTGTGCTCAGAAATCGCTCCTGGAAGTCTTAGGGACCACATGGGATGCCTGATCAACTGCTGCGTGCCAAACCAATGCCTTACCGCTGTGCTATCTCTCCGGCCTATATCAAAGGGATTCTTTATTTTTTGTCCCCCAATTCACAATACAGACCAGGCAAAGGGCCTGGGTTGAGGTATATATGGAGTGCATTTACTGTACCTCCTCTTTCTATAAACTCAGTGTAAAGAACACAGCCTGTGGTAAGAATTAGAAGGCCTTATCTTATCTTTTTCTTTTTCTTTTTGATTTTTTAATATATATATATATATGTGTGTATATATATATATATATATTTTTTTTTCCCATGACCAATATTCCCATGACCAATATTCCAAGTGTCCTTTCTCCCCACCCCACACTGGCCTGTACTCTAGACAGGCTTTCTACTTCCCTCATTCAATCACATTTTGTTATGATAGTTCTCAGTGTAATTATTTTGTGACTGCAATAAACAATCCCTGTGGTGAGCTTCATGTCAGGACCTGGACCTTCCAGTCCTCCTCTATTTTGTCTCTGAGAATCATTACATAAATGTTTTTCATTTTTCTCAAAACCCATAGATGAGTGAGACCATTCTGTGTTTCTCTCTCTCCCTCCGACTTATTTTACTCAGCATACCAGATTGCATATTCATCCATGTATAGGAAAATTTCATGACTTCATCTCTTCTGATGGCTGCATAACATTCCATTGTGTATATGTACCATAGTTTCTTTAACCATTCATCTATTGAGGGCATCTAGGCTGTTTCCAGAGTCTGGCTATTGTAAACAATGCTGCAATGAATACAGGTGTGAGAAAGGGATTTTTGTATTGTATTTTTGTGTTCCTAGGATATATCCCTAGGAGTGGTATAGCTGGATCAAATGAGAGCTCAACTTCCAGCTTTTGGAGAAATCTCCATATCAATTTCCACAAAGGTTGGACCAGATGACATCCCACCAGCAGTGAATAAGAGTTTCTTTCTCTCCACATCCCCACCAGCACTGCTTGTTCTCATTCTTTCTAATGTTTGACAATCTCTGTGGTGTGAGATGGTACCTCATAGTTGTTTTGATTTGCATCTCCCTGATGATTAGTGATGTGGAGTGATGTGATTACTGATGGATATTAAGAAAACAACCCCATTCACATTAGTCTCACATGAACTCAAATACCTTGGAGTCTACCTGACTAAAGATGTGAAGGACCTATACAAAGAAAACTATAAAACCCTGCTACAGGAAATAAGAGAAGACACACAGAAATGGAAATTCATACCCTGCTCTTGGATTGGCAGGATTAATATCATTAAAATGACAATACTCCCCAAAGCTTTGTACAGATTTAATGAGATCCCTCTAAAGATACCCATGACATTTCTCAAAGAAGTGGATCAAACACTTCTGAAATTTATTTGGAACAATAAACACCCACGAATAGCTAAAACAATACTTGGGAAAAGGAATATGGGAGGTATTACTTACCCCAACTTTAAACTGTATTACAAAGCAATAGTTATCAAAACAGCATGGTATTGGAATAAAGACTGACCCTCAGATCAGTGGAACAGGCTTGGGTACTCAGAGAATGTTCTCCAGATATACAGTCACCTAATTTTTGATAAAGGTGCAAAAAATCCTAAATGGAACAGGGAATGCCTCTTCAATAAATGGTGTTGGCACAACTGGCTAGCCACTTATAAAAAAGCTAACTTAGACCTCCAGTTAACATGTACAAAGGTAAAATCCAAATGGATTAAAGACCTAGATATTAGACCAGAAACCATAAAGTATATAGAACAACATGTAGGCCAAGCTCTCCATGACATTGAAACTAAAGGTATCTTTAAAGAGGAAACAGTACTCTCCAAACAAGTGAAAGCAGAAATAAATAGATGGGACTATATTAAGCTGAGAAGCTTCTGCATCTCAAAGGAAATAGTGCCCAGAATACAAGAGCCACCCACTGAGTGGGAGAAACTATTTACCTAATACTCATCAGATGAGGGGTTAATATCCAAAATATACAAGGCACTGAGAGAACTTTACAAGAAGAAACCATCTAACCCCATCAAAAAATGGGGAGAAGAAATGAACCTACACTTTGAAAATAAAAAGAAATAAAAATGGCTAAAAGGCACATCAAAGGGATTCTTAAAACTACTCACATGTATAAAAAGATTAAGGTGGGGCTGGAGAGATAGCATGGAGGTAAGGCATTTGCCTTTTATGCAGAAGGTCATTGGTTCAAATCCGACATCCCATGCCTACCAGGAGCAATTTCTGAGCATGGAGCCAGGAGTAACCCCTGAGCACTGCCGGGTGTGACCCAAAAACCACAAAAAAAAAAAAAGATTAAGGTGTTTTCAAATTTGTTGCTACTTAAAAAATGATGCCAGAAAAATGTTAACAAAATAAAATGAGGGAGCTGGAGAGATAGCATGGATGTAAGGCGTTTGCCTTACATACAGAAGGTCAGTGGTTCAAATCCTGGCATCCCATATGGTCCCCTGGGCCTGCCAGGAGCGATTTCTGAGCATCGAGGCAGGAGTAACCCCTGAGCACTGCCGAGGTGTGACTCAAAACCAAAAAAACAAAAACAAAAAAACAAAACAAAAAATAAATAAATAAAATTAAATGAGGATAAAAAATGTTGAAACTTGCATATTTGAATTATTGTTTTCAATTTTGATCTCTCAATATCGGCTTTGGTATTGATTTGTAAAACTTTGTTTCATAATATTATTTATAAAATAAATGAAAAAATGAATGTGAAAAACTTTCTGTTTATTCTTGCTTTTTTGTTGACTGCTTTTATTTATTTTATATAGCAAGCATTTTCATTCTAAAGTAACCAAATTTCCGCTTGTGTTTTAGCTTATTGGGTTTTGATTATGCTTACTAATGTATTCCCTATGCTGAGATTATAAAGTTAATGTCCTTTTAAAAATTCTATCTATGATTTAAATGTTTAATATATCCAACATCCATTCCTAATTAATAAGTGAAGTATTAGATTTTAGATTTGGTGTTATGTTGGTTTCTGTAACATTCCTTTCTCTAACTCAAAAAGAATTCAAGTAACCTCAGCATTATCTTTTGGACTATTTGAAAAAAAAATTTCTATTTTAAAATCTGAGCTAGAAACTGTTACTGAATTTCAGTTGTTAGTATCTGTATTTTTAGTATGTTTTGAAATATTTTCTATAGCCAATAGAACATTTTATGTTTTATACAATACCATTATTTTCTTCCAATTTTCAAACATCTATACATATAATTGGTTAAGTATATTCTCATTGCTTCAATCCTCATTATAAAAATTAAATATATAGGCACATATATTTATTATTCACATGTATTCTTAAAATTATATAGCTATTAGTCTAATCAAAAGTTCACTTTCATTTATCTGGGGGCCACATCTGGAGGTGCACTCAGAAATTACTCCTGGCAGGATCAGGGGATTATAAGGGATGTGAGAGATCTTATCTAGGTTGGCCTTGTGCATGGCAAGTGCTCTAACCCCTGTACCATTACTCTGGTCCTGTAAAGTACTTTTTCTGATTAGTTTCTCATTTTGTTTAATTATGTAGAAACCTTATATTAACTTTTTTGGGATACTTTTTCAATGGGTTTCCCTGGAACTTTTTTGTTCTTCTATGTTTCTAAGATTTAATGAGATAAATACTTAGTTCATTTATTATTTAGTGCTTCTAATGACATAGACTTATCAGTCCCCTTTCTTCATAGGGCTTTTTACTGACCTATATACATTTTTACAGGTAATTTTCCAGCTTTTCTGAATATAATTAGCAATCTAATTTGACTGATTAAAATATCTGGAACTTTTCAAATTTGAAAAGATTAGATTTTACTGTTCTACAAAAATAAGTCATGGTGCAGGAGCAATAGCACAGCATGACAGGGTGTTTACCTTGCATTTGGCTGTCCTGGATTCAATCCTCAGCATCCCATATGGTCTCCCAAGCCCACCAGGAGTGATTTCTGAGTGCAGAGCCACACATAACCTCTGAATTCTGCCAGGTGTGGTCCAAAAACCAAAAAGAAAAAAATTAAATTATTATACACTGTGACACAGCAGTTGCCTCCTAAAAAACGAAAACTGTGACTGTTAGTCAAATTTTCCAACTCTCTCTAATGACAGTTTTCAGTCAACCACACATAAAAACTCTACATTATTTTGGTTTTTGATATAATTATTTGAGCATAGTTTTGAATTCATTAACCATTGAGCTTCCATCTTGTTTATCATTTGATACGAACATCTTAATTGCTTTATTTATTTTTCTTAATTTGCTATACATTTTTCCTCTTTTCTTCTCAAAGATCACATAAAAGGGACTTCTAGACACATAAGGGGACCAGAAATTGAACTTGTGGCCGCCTGATTCCAGTTTGTGCTTCCAGACTCTTCTTGCTAGTAATTTGGATCATCAGATTTGTCAGGATTGCCTTTGCTCAGATAGATAGTACTAAAGCTTGCACTATTAGCCTCATGATTGCTGGCTAGGTGCGTAAGCCACTGAATCATCTTTATCACCCATTATTGGTGTTTTTGTTTTAAATTTATTAGTTTTCTTGGTCAAAAATTTTGAACTAAAAAAAATTTGAGATATAAAACTCTGAAGGTGCTTCCATAATAATGAATGTTGCAGTGAATCAGACCTATCTATAGCTCACATAAAATTATCTGGGTTTGCATTATTTATTCCTATGTACTTTTAATTATGAACATTAAAATTATCAATGTACTTTCCTTTTTTACCCTTTGCAATTTTTTTCCCCAAAGATGAGGATTCTTAGTAAAGAATGGTCCATTAGATATTTCAGGAAGACTTGTTTCTCAACTAAAGTATCTAATAGAAATGTTTCATTAGATGTTAAAGGATGGAATCAAGGTTTCATTTCTTATTGCCAGGAAACCCTGACTTTTTAACTTTTAAAGTTAAATAGGGATCTTATTATCAAAGCCAATAACTTGAAACATAAAATAATCATATAACTATTCCCAATAAAAAAGAATATTTTCTCTTCACAAATGGATGAACAGTTATGTTTATAGATTTTCCTATTTTTTCCGTTTTTTATTTTTCGGGGTAAAACTAGCAACAAAACAAATAAATAAATCAAGTGCTCAGGACTTATTCTGGGCTTGGTGCTTGGTTGTCAGTCATGGTAGGACTTGGAAGACCATATACCTATAGGGGCTGAGTTTTGTTGCATTCAAGGCAAGTGTGTTACTATTATCTTAAGGACTAAGGTACAGGTTTATAACTAATCTTCAATTGAAAATGAGATTCAAACTCCACAATTTTCATTCATTTTATTTTATTAAAAATAATTTTAGACTGATAAACTAAATAAATACAATTTCTTTTACCCTCTCACAAACTACTCTAAAAAGAGCCACAGGAGTGTTTAAAGATGTGTAAATAAGCAAGGTAAATACAGGTCAGATGTCAACTATGAAATGATGGATATTATATGGTCAGAAGAAAATAAAAGGATCAACGAGAATGAGTGAGAGAAATAGAATGCCAGTTTCAAATACAGGCAGAGGGTGGGCAAGGAGGGAAATGGGGGGCATTGGTGGTGGCAAGAATGCACTGGTGAAGGTGTGGTGTTTTTTTTTTCTATAATTGAAAACCAACTACAAACATGTTTGTAATCATGGTGCTTAAATAAAGATATTATTAAAAAAAAAGAATGAATCTTAAGAAGGTAGCTAGGATGGAAAAAATGTAAACAATAGGGCCTGAGAGACAGTGCACAGGTTAAGGCACTGGCTTTGCATGCTAAGGACAATGGCAATAGCTTATCACCCAGCAAGACATATAGCCCCTGAGCACCACCTGTTGTGGCTTCTTATGGGTGGTCCAGGATTGGCACCTAAGTACTGAATCAGATGTATTTATTCTCTGAGCACTGAATCAATCATAGCCCCTGAGCACTACACATTCTCCAGAAGACTCCAAACTTAGTGACACTCAGTTACATCTTTATATAAGTAAAGGTAAGAAGGCTAAAATATGGAGGACTGGCTGAATCCTTTGAAGAAACAGTCAACATATAGAGATTTAATCCTAGCACAACTGTCCTTTTCTGACCCCTACAAGGGATGGTACTTTATTTTCTAAAGAGGGTAAAACACACAATCTATGAAAGAGATAATAAAGCACAGGTGAATAGAAAGTTGCATACTAAAGTAGGGAGACTAAACTTACATGTGGGGGGCACTAATATTCCTTTGCAAATATTCTTCAAAATAAAGAATAATTATATGAATTTAGTAAGAGTGACAAAAATGAAAAGAAAACAAAAAATTTCCAAATTATTTCTAAAAGCATTGCAATTACCAAGCGTTTAGTCCTTAAATAAATAAGGAATTTCAACAAATAACTTGACACTCATATTCAAAACTTAGAAGAACCAAATAATAAATCATCAACTCTTACATTCAATTATAGTAAAATATAGAGCCTGAAGAGTCCTATATTAAAATTTTAATTAGTAATTAAAAATACTTAACTAAAAAAAGAATAACCATAACCTCAACTTTATGACAGTGTTATTACAACCCTGAGTTCTTTTAGGACACAAAATATCATTGTTTTACATTAGTGTTGCTTGTTTAAAAAAAATCACTAAAAAAGAACAAAAAAATGTGTATCCCTATAAACCAAATGGTATCCTTACCAATAAAAGAGGAAAGTTGAATTGTTAGTGTTTTATCTCTAATTAATTCAGGTATTTTATAGTGGGGGGATGTCTGGTGACACTCAGGGATTACTCCTGGCTATGAGCTCAGAAATTGCTCCTGGCTTGGGGGACCATATGGGACTCGGGGGGATAGAACCAAGGTCCCTCCTAGGTTAACGTGTAGTAAGGTAAACGCCCTACTACTTGCACCACCTCTCCAGCCCCTTAATTCAGCTTCTAAAAAATATACAAGATGTTTGATTTTTTTTGAGGGGGTGGGTTTTGGGTCACACCTGGTGGCACTCAGTGATTACTCCTGGCTTTGTGCTCAGAAATCCTCCTGGCAAGCTTGGGGGACCATATGCGATGCTGGGTATCGAACTAGGTTCAGTTCTGTGTTGGTCATGTGCAAAGCAAATGCCCTACCACTGTGCTATCACTCTGGTCCATGCAAGATGTTTGAATCATGGGAGAAATCTCTGCATATGAGCCTGTTGAAAAGCAGCTAAGTAAGCATATTTTATAAATAAAATACTGAAGATAAATCAATGAAACAATTCAATTCCCAGAACCCTCTGTTCCTCTAATTATCACCTGTAGCATCCCAGATCACAGAGCCAGTAGAAGCCCCTGAGCATGTATTGTGATCAGGGCTTACTTACTGTGGGCTTGTTTACTCTTGGCTCTGTGCTCTGGGATCACTACTGACCATAGTTTGGTCACTTGATGCTGACACATATTTTATATCAAATTTAATTTAACAACACATTTTAGGGTAGACTTTTTCTCTGATTTTACTTTAAATTTTTTAAAAATATTTTTCAGTTTTTTGGCTACACCCAGCTGTGCTCAGGTCTTACTCTTAGCTTAGTGTTTAAGGTTATTCTTGTGAGACTTAGGGGGACAAGAGGTGGTATATAGATGAACCTGGATTGGTCACATTCGAGAGAGCATGTGCCTTATCTGCTGTGCTCTCTCAGGCCATTGGCATTCTTATAGATCCCCGTTATCCATTCTCTATGTCATCATGCAAATTAGGTTTATTCATTTGGGGGACTTCTTGGAGGCAGAAAAATGCTTCCTGGGGTCAGAAATTGGTTACTCCTAGATCAGTAATCCAGATTACTCCAGGTGTTACCTTGGGGAACAGAAGGTTCTGAGGAACAAATTGCTGAACAACAAAAAAGACTTCTTATTTCTGTCATATTTGCCCTAAATAATGATTTGTATCCTTCACTGCTCATGAGATCTGGTACGTGTTCTATTTTTATTGTTTCCAAGGACCCCCCTAAAATATTCTGCTAGTATTTGCCACTTTTAAAAGCAGTACCTGATCCTGTCATTTGCAAAATAGTGCTCTGACCTTCACTCCAGTCCTTTGGGGAGGATGTCTGATTCTCACACAAATGCAAATACTTGATTTGGAATGCTTTGTATTACAGATTAAGTCGTCATTATCTTTCATACTCTTTAGGAGACATTTGCTCAGGCTGCCAAAATTCAATCAAACCTAAACCATTGAATTGCAAGAGGTAATCTCACTCTTTAGACTAGTGAGTTTTCTATGTGCCACTATCATTTTGCAAAACCACTGGATTTGCTCTGATAGAGTTTCACCTCATTAAAAAAAGGTTCATGATGGAGATACCCAATTTTTAATAGTATTTTGTTTAAGCTGATTATATGGGAACAAGCCTCTCTCTAAACTTTTCATTTGTCAGTGACAATTTCTTCACATTTTCATGCCCTAGTATTGATTCAGGAAGAGATCTGCTTCACATAATGTATAACTGAACTATCAGCATATTCTAGTTAAATTACTGATTTATGTATTTTTTTCCCTAAAAAGAGTGTAAGCCTTGGGAGATGGTATCATGCAACTACTTGTTATTACTATTTTTCAACCATTAGTTTTAAGCTCATTACATAGTATTTAGAAAACAATTTTTATGTATTTGTAAATAGCTAGGAAATAGCTTTTCAACTTTAAGACAGTCAATACCCATTAGTTAAGAATTGTTTGTTTTGGCTAATTGTTACTTTCTGGACTATCAATTTTTCCTAGTATAGGATTCTTGACATTGTTCATATGAACAGTAATCAAATCTTCCCTCTTTTAGTAAAATATTTAGGATGGTTTTTATCTTCCAGAAATAGCTAACCAATAATAATATTAGAAAATGATATAAATAAAATGTTTTACAATAGTCAGTAAAAATAAGTACTCAAAAGGTGTAAGGATCCATGAAAGTCCAACACCTCAAAGAAAAACCACGAATCTTCAGAGAATGCAATCAGCAAATCAGGTTTATTGATTCCAGCTAGCTGGGGCAGTGGCTTTGAAACTGAAAACCTGGGGCAATTTAGGGAAGTGACTTTCATAGGTTTAAGGAACCTCAGGAAAAGGGTCGATATGGAAAGTAGGGCATTAGAATACACCAATTCCTAGTCTAGATTCAAACACAATGCCCAATCAAATGGTGAGTTTGTCCTTTTTCAAATAAGGCGGGGAACCTTTGGAGGAGCAAGAAGTCCATTCTTTTGCCCAAATATATCAAGTTCCTCTTAGGAGGGGTGTTGGCTAATGGTTATCAGGGCAACAGGTCATTGATGTCTCAAGGTAAATTTCCAGAGCAAGAGGATCAATCTGGTTGTGGAGAAATGCTTAATAGGCATCTATATTTGATCACCTAATATCTTTTTTCATAAATTTTCCTTTAACAATGGGAATTCTAAAAGAGAGCTATAAAATGTTCCTAAATGTTTCTGTAAATTTTTAGTGTAGCTTCTCAGGAATTTCTCAGATATGACTAGTCCCTGATGAATTGTTTGTTCTTTGGTACGGCCTGAGGTTTACTGGTGAGCCAGGCTAGCCAGTGCTAGAGATAAAGCTCAGGCCCACATACCCAAAGCTGATTTCTCCAGTTTCATTCTGTATATCTTAATTGAGACATTCTCCAAATAGGAAAATGCATTATCCTACCAGGTCAAATAACATTCTGAAATCAAGAATTATCTCACTTCACACACATTCTTATGTGAAGGTTTTTTATAGTAATACACATTCAGGAGAAAAATCCAAACTATTAAAAAACACATTAATATTATGTTCAACTCAAGGACAGTGTTTTGAAAGATTTCTTTGTCCTAGACATATTTACATATAGTACCTTTCACATAAAAATATAAAAATATGTGCATATATGTACATATGAATAGTTTATTACTTATCCTTTTTATACTTTTGTGATGCAAGGTAGTTTATAATAATCAAAACTTACTTAGGAAGATGTAATTGAGAGAAAGAGAGGAAATGCATGTGAAAAAGAGTAGTGCTTCTCCAGATTGGGGAAGATTGAATCTAATTTAAAAATGTTTAAGTGTGCAGCATGCAGGACAAGTATCCTAAAAGTTGTACTATTTTCTCAGGCCCTTTTTTAAAATATTCTTAAACATTTTGTATTTTCCTTAATATTTTGTTGTCAATGCCTTCAGTACATTATTCATTTATAAATGGCATTCATTAAAATAAAAAAAATAGAAATATTTCAAAAAACAACCAAGAAATAAATATCTCCCTATAGAGTAAAATCGGGGGTTAAAATTCAAAGAATGTAATTTGCATGTGGGAGTCTGGGTTCAACCCTTTGCACTGCACACTTCTTTAAGAACTGCAGAATGTGAGTAGAGTCTCTCAAAAATAATAATGTTGGGTCCAGACTGATAGCACTGTCAGCATGAGGTCGACTTGGGTTATCCCCAAGTTTGCCACCAGTGATTTCTGAATGAAAAGCCAAAAGTATCTCCTAAGTCTCACAAAGTATGGTCCAAAAATTAAAAACAATTTTTTAAATTATCTTAAAGAGTTTAAACAGTATCATCTGCTTAGTAATCAATTATTTTAATCAAACTCAAACTTTAGTTCAAATGTTTAAAAATGCCATTTTAGGAATTACAATAATTAAACTGATTAACGTGCTTCTTACATTTATTTCAGTTTCTAAAACTCATTTACTGACTGTTTTAAATTACATTAAGTCAGAAGTGGGACTGTTGATCCAATAAAGTATTTAAAATCTTGTAAATGGCTTTAGATCCTAAAATCAAACAGTACTAACAAAAACCTGTTGTTGTTATAACAATCTTGCTTTAGTGGCTTTTAGTTTATTTTGATGTCTCTAATGCAAATCATAATTAATATTACTATCTATTAAATTAAGAAAAATATTATAGTTTGTATGTAGCTCAGTAAATAAAATTTAAAAATGAGGACACAGAATGCACCTTCTTTTATAACAGTATCTATCAGCAGGTCTTAAATTTTAATACTTAAGGTCTTTATATGTTATTCTTTTATTTGCCAAGTTCATTGGATGGAGCTGACATAAAGCTCTATAGATATAGGTTGATTTTTATAGATCAGATATGTTTTCTTTCAACTTATACTGAAATGATTTAAACATGGTTAATGGTGCCGCGAAGATATTTTGTCAGTCACTGAATCACAGCCTTTTTTATTTTAGACCATTTTTTTGCTAGTTTGTGGGGAATCAAACCTGGTGGTGCTCAGGAATTACTCCTAATAGGCTCTGGAGAATATATGGGGTGCAGGGTGGAGAGGGGCATCAAACTAAAGCTAACTGAATGAAAGCTGAGAGTTTTACTTGCTGGAGTCTCACTGAGTCTTATTTCAGGCACTTTCAAATATCTCTTAAGGCCCCTCTCAGTCCTGATCTCCACTGGTTGGCCATTATGGAAAGGTAAAGAACCTTAGAGCAAACAGCTCTTCTCAACAAGGACCAAGGTAGTATGTGTCAGTTTCCTTCTCAGCCTGCTGAGATTCCCAGGCTGATGCTGCTGAGTAAGGGCCCAAGTGATACATAAAACCTAAAAGGCTCTGTCCTTAAATATGGAGTAACTTCTGCTTTAGGCTTTAGAATCTGCCTAATTTAATTATCCCCTGTCTTTGGCTTTACTCAGAAAGAAGTCCTAGGCCTTAGGGAAATATAAGTCAGTATATGAACAAGAGCTGAAGGTAAACCAAAGTGGGGCAGTGGAAAGAAAGGACAGAAGGAATGATCCAAGCAAGAAGTTTCCAAACAGAGGTATAAAGCCTTGAAGTTGTGTGTCATGATACTTCTTGTGAACTTCTGAAAAATCCTTCTTTTATCTTTATGAATGTTGGTATCCTGGGCAAGCTGTGAAGAATAAAGCTTCTCAAATATAAAAAGTGCCTGGCATTGTGCTTTGCACTCTGAGGATGTACAATAAGTTAGACTTTTCCTATGTTTCCTCACCATAGAAATAACAAGAGTAGCATATTTTTAAGTGGATGAGAATCTATGAAAAGAAACTCTGTGTGTGTTTGTATGGGAAGAATGTAAAGAAATAGAATTCTTTTAAGCCTTCATAAACCCCATTTCAAAAGTGACAGAAATAGATTGCTTGTCCCTATATACTTAGTATTTATCCATCTGGAGCAATGGCACCAAAAAAAAAAAAAAGAAGAAGAAGAAGAAGAGAAGAAGAAGAGGGCAAGGAAACAGCAACAAATGGATAAAATATTAAAAAATAATTTATATATATTGAATAGTAAATGCATAAATGATTAAATTTTAGTACTAAAAGGTTAAGTGCAAAAACTATACAGGTAAGGCTCAAGCTGGGAGTGGTTCTTTTATAATTTTGTTTGTTTGTTTTTTGTGGGTTTTTTTTGTTGTTGTTGCACTTATCAGTGCTCAGGAGTTACTCCTAGCTCTGTGCTCAGAAATCGCTCCTGGCAGACTTGGGGGACCGTATGGGATGCCAGGGACTGATCCTGCATTCGTCCGGTTCAGCCATGTGCAAAGCAAACACCCTATTGCTGTGCTATCACTCCAGCCCCTTTTACACTGGTGTTCCATGATGTCTGGACATAATTATTTCACATGTAAGATATAGAAAGGGTATAGGGAACCATGATACTGGTACTTTGCTAAAAGCACCAATTTTTTAAAGAGCAATCAGAAATACAAAAGCAGGTTTGTGTTTACTTTTCTGGCACAAGGGTCTTCTGCTCCACATCCAAATACTCTGCTCTAATATCTGGTTGTGTTTATTTTGCTATTCCCTTGTCCACCAAGTTTTCTCAATTAAATTAGAAAGCTGCCATTAAATTCTTCCCCTCTTCATTCACTCAAGGTTTCTAACAAGTCTTTATTCTACCTATTATTTACTTAATAATATTTCAGGGTTTTTTTTTTTTTGTTGTTGTTGTTTTTGTTTTTGTTTTTTTGGGTCACACCTGGCAGCGCTCAGGGGTTACTCCTGGCTCTATGCTCAGAAATCGCTCCTGGTAGGCTCGGGGAACCATATGGGATGCCCAGATTCGAACCACTGACCTTCTGCATGCAAGGCAAATGCCTTACCTCCATGCTATCTCTCTGGCCCCGTTCTTCCAGTTTTTGACCCTGCTGTGCTATACTCTCAACAAATGTTCAATTTATCCTCATTGAGGATTAACTGACAGCCAAAATGTTGAGCAAAGTGCAGATTTAAGATCTTTGAAGACCCAAACTTCCAGATACATAGAAAAATAGAGAGGAGGTCTTGCTGTGATTGCTAGTAGCATGGCCTCATATTTAGTAAACTTTTATTCTGAGGATTAATCTATCTGAATTGACAAGATACTGGTTTTGGAAAAAAGGACAGAGGTTTAAGGGACTTTGCTGGTTCTAGGGGATGAGCTGATCCAGATTGACACAAAAGAACTGCAGAGGAGCTTATTTTCTTTTTACTCACAGCATTTCAAACTTGTAATTGGTAAATCCAGCTCTATTCTCAGACCTAGGTTTTGATACGCTATAAAAAGATTTCTGCCAAGACAAGTACAACTATTTTTTTATTTCTTCTTCAATCAGTCTTAAAACTTGCATTAGTGCACAAGGAGCTACATTTTGGGAAGTTGTCAGTAAAAGCTAGAAAAGATTCTATGAACATTCCGTGATGAAATGTGTACATCTGGAGTAAATAGAGGTAGAAAGAAATACATACTCCCAGAAATCTAAAAGCATTGCTATGCTAAAATATATGAAGCTTATTTAATGGACAGGCACTGAAGAATCTCCTTTCATCTAATATTTTGTATCTAATTTTAGAGGTATGTTTCACTAGAAGATAAATTTAATTGGGCAATTAGTCGCTTCCTCTGTGCAGCAGTTTCATCTCAGGCACAATTTCTGTTATTTCCCAGCTTTAAGTAAGATTGCCCATATTCTATGAGAAAGAACGAGAGTGTAAAATATGTTGAACTAGCCTTATTGAATTGAAAGACAAATTTTTAAGTTACTGGGCCGAGGATGAAGGCAGGGGGGTTTGGAGTATGGAGCAACGATGACATAAAGATATGACAGTATTAGAAATTCTAATGTTAATGACATAGCAGGCTGTGAGGATGTCAACATAAATGTAGTTTTGAAGGACTTGTACAAATCAGTGTTGTTTTTGTGATATGGGGACCAAACTCAGGAACTCAGACATGCAAAGCATGCTCCTTACCTTCTCTGCTAGCTCTCTTACCCTTACACATGCATCTTTAAAATCTAACATAAAATTTAGAAATAAATATTAATTAGCCAACAAGCTTACTTTTTACTTTAAGTTTGCAAAATGTTACACAACACTTAGATGACATTTAAATGGAAAATAAAAATGAAAAGTACTTGGGGCTGGAGTGGTGGTGCTAGCAGTAGGGTGTTTGATTTGCAAGCACTAAACTAGGTCCGACCAGTTTGATCCCCCCAGTGTCCCATATGGTCCCCCAAGCCAGTAGTGATTTCTGAGGGCATAGCCAGGAGTAACCCCTGAGCTTCACCAGGTGTGGCCCAAAAATAAAAAAGAAAAAAGAAAAGAAAGTACTTCTTATTTAAATATGTCCTATAGTTTAGGTCCTATAGTTTCAAAAGTTGGGGCTGAAGTGATAGCAGTGGTAGGACATTTGCCTTGCATGAGCCAACCTGGAAGGAATGTAGGTTCAATTCCCAGCATTCCAGGAGCTCCTCCAGAAGCCTGCCAGGAGAGATTTCTGAGCATAGCCAGGAGTAACCACTGAGTGCTACTGCCACTAGTCCCTGGGTGTGGCCCAAAATCCTCCCTCCCCCCCCAAAAAAAACCCCAAATCAAAAACCTTCAAATGTTGTCATGTTGGAAGATGTAGTTTTGGCTGAAATGTCTGACGATTCGAAAAGAGGAACATAACATCTATGTAGTCTTTATAACTCTCTTGATTATAATTATTATTCATTTCACCTAAATTCCATTTGAGAGAGACACTTCATCTAATGCTGTTCCCCTTGGATGACAATTTATTTAAAAGATGTGCCCAAATCTTTGAAAGAAACTCCAAATCTTCACTTATGACAAATGTGGATTTGGAGTTCCCATGAACTGTTAGGCATTAAAATCTCCCTTTCATTTTGCAGCAGGGAGATATAGATTGAGCTTAATAGGTTTCTAAAGTTTTTGATTCAGCTCTTGAAAAACCAGCTGCCAAGGAATTTTATTAAGGGAAAATAACTCAAAATAGGTGGGAGTGTCGGTGTCCTCAAATACCCTAACCTGAGAATGGAGAATGATATTCTCTGTCTGTCTTTCTGTCTGTCTCTCTTTCAATACTTGAGAGAGGAAAATGATATTCTCTCTCTCTCTCTCTCTCTCTCTCTCTCTCTCACACACACACACACACACACACACACACACACACACACACACACACACACACACACACACAATACCCAAACCTGCACATGGAGAATATTTTCTGTCTCTGTCTTTCTCTCTTTCTGTTTGTCTCAGGGGAAGGACAATACTTCCACCCTTTCATACAAAAGTTTGCAAGCTGCAACCCAAAACTTTCCCAGAGCACACTTCCCAGATTCTGAGATTTAAGCATCTCTGGAGACTCTACCGATCGCTTTTGCCTTAAGGCGGAGCTCAGTTTTAAAGGACCAAGAGTCAGTTCAAGGGATTCTTGATGATGCCTAAAGTTTCTCCAGGTCTCATTTTCCCCATCCATGCCTGAGCGACTGGCTTCCACAAGCGAGGGCCAGAGGCAACTGGGAGAGAGAGAGCGAGAGACAGGACGCTGTGTGTGAAATCAATCCAGCAGTCGAGAGAAGGATCAGGCTGGTTGTCTGCGGAGCTGGAGAAGCTTTTTCTGGAGCAAGAGAGGTTAGAATGCTGATAAGGACCCGAGGCTGGACGCTTACCGCATCCTCCACCTGCAGCCGGGCTCGGCTTCCAGTCTCGACTGCTGCTGGAATCTGAGGAAAAGAGGAAGGAAGGTGGGATTGGTGGAAAGAGAGAAGAAAAGAGAGAGAAAAGAAAGAGGGAGAGGGACAAAGGGAGTGGAACGAAAGAGAGAGAGGGACAGAGAGAAGGGAGAGAAAAGAAAGGGAGAGGAACAGAGTAAGAATGAAAAGAGGAAGGAAAGAGGGAGGACAGAGAGAAGAGATAGAGAAAGGAAAGAGGGAGAGGAACAGAGAGAAAGGAAAGAGAGGGAGAGCGACAGAGAGAAAGGAGAGAAAGAAAGAGGGAGAGGAACAGGGGGAGAGAGAAAAGACAGGAAGGAAAGAGGGAGAGCGACAGAGGAAGAGATAAAAGGCAGACAGGAAGGAGAGAGGGAGAAAGAGAGAAGGGAGGAAAGAAAGAGGGAGAAGGTCAGAGGGAGAGAGGAGAGAGGAAGGAAAGAGAGGGAGAGGGACATCGAGAAGAGAGAGGAAGGAAAGAAGGAGAGGGACAGAGAGAAGAGAAAGAAGAGAGGGAGAGGGACAGAGTGAGAGAGGAAGAGAGGAAGACAGAAAGGAAAGAGAGGGCCAGAGAGAAGAAGGGAAGAAGGAAAGAGGGAGAGGGACAGAGAGAAGAGAGGAAAGAGAGGGAGAGGAGTAGTGAGAAAGAGGAAGAGAGGAAGGAAAGAGAGAGGGACAGAGCGAGAGAAGAGAGGACAGAAAGAGAGGACGAGGGACAGAGAGAGGAAGCGAGGGAGGAAGGCGAGGGCTGGAGAGCGAAAGAGAGCGAGAGACGGGGCGGCGCGGGGAGCGGGGGGGGGGGCGGGGCGGGGGCGGCGGGGGGCGCCGGGCGCTGAGTGGCCGCTCAGTCTCGAGACGGCGGCGCGTGCGGCGGCGCCCGAAAGCAGCGAGTTGGCCGCGCCGGGCAGCGAAGCATTTGCAGCCGGAGCTGCGGCGGGCACCGGGCGGGCTCCCAAGGTGATGTGCGGGGAAGCGTCTCCCGACCCTGGACTCCCCTCCCCTCCCCTGCTCTCCCCATCCCTTCCTTCCCCGGGGTCTGCGGGCGGGTTTGTGCCGGGTACCGGTGGAGGAGGAGAGGGGACGCCTGCGGAGCTGCATGGGGCACCCGGAGGCGTCCCTGCGCTTCTCCTCCTCCCGCTCCCCGGGTGGCTGGGCTCCTGGAAGCCGGGGTTCGAGACTGACCCCCATCTCCTCCCTCCCCCGCCCCCGCTCGGGCTGCGTCTCCTTCCTTCCTTCCTTCCCCAGATGCTCAAGGTGTTGTCGGCCGTGCTGTGTGTCTGGGCGGCCGCTGGCTGCAGTCCGGCTCTCGCGGCGGCGGTGGCGGCGGCCGGGGGACGGTCGGACGGCGGCAATTTTCTGGATGACAAACAATGGCTCACCACCATCTCCCAGTACGACCAAGAAGTCGGGCAGTGGAACAAATTCCGAGACGTAAGTGCTGCGGTCCCCCATGTGCACCCCCCCAGGCTAGTCCTAGATTGCGGGGTGGTGGGTGGCTCGGTGGGTTCCCGGAGATCGACCGCCCGACCACCCAGGGTGGCTGGAGAAGTTGGCACTGGCGCTGCGACGCATCCTTCTGGACCGGTGCTTGGTGCTTGGGATGGGGAGGCGAGGGTTTGCTGGCAGGAAGGAGGCAGCGGAGTTCAGGGTCCCCTCAATCCATCCCTACACCCCTAGATTGCCGCTAGTTCGAACCCGCTTCCTAGTCTGCCCTTCCCGGGTTTGCAAAAGTGCTGCCTCGAACCCGCTTCTTTTTCTGCCCTCCCCGGGTTTGCAAAGTGCTGTCTCGAACCCGCTTCCTTCCATGCCCTCTCCGGGGTTGCAAAAGTACTGGCTCGACCTCCGCAACTTTTCTAGGGTGTTCCTTGGCGCTAGTAAACACGGCAGCTGCAAACCCCCCCCCCCCCCGCCTGCGTAGAGCTCCTAAAACAGCCGGGATCGATCCCCCCTTTCCTAATGGTCCATTAAGGAATTGGAGGATAGGAGGCAGGAGGCAGGCAGATTCGTGATTGATAAATGCTCCGCAAAGTTGCCCTGCTCCCGATTACGTAAAACGGCCCCTCGGATGTGTGCCGGCTGCGTTTAGCCCTTGTGTGCAAAGGCATTTGATTTAGGGAGCCCCCCCCCCTTTGGCCCTTACAGCCCCCCCCCCCCCCCAATTAGGAACCGCTGCTGTCAGATCTACGGGGCGAGAGGTGGAGATGCTCGGGACGGGTGTCTGCAAACAGAGTGATGAAAGGGTTAAATTGAGGGCTCTTTCTGTCCCCCCCACCCTCCGGACTCCCATCTCAGGTCCCACCAGGGCAGTTTTCTAAAATGTTGCCGCCGCTGGTATGTTGGCTTTGCAGCCACCCGCCCCCACTCCCCTCCGGCCTGGGGTGGGCTGGGGTGGGTTTAGGGGTGGGTGCCTGTAACCTCGCCTTTAGCGCGGTTCTTTGCGAGGTCCACTTGGTTGCCAGGGTGGGGGAAGGCCGCCCCGATTCTTGGTTGTCGCCCCAGCCCACCCTTTAAGATCCTGATGGCCTGCCTGGGAGCAAGAGTGATTCCAGGCTGTTTGTGCCCTTATTTATGCACCGTGACATTTGAGAGGATTTCTCTGGGAGTCTTATCTGCAGTATAGTCCATGGAGATAAGTTAACTTCACTCTTCAGCTCACGTGGAGCGAAGATTGGGGTGTAAGGGGAGATGAATGGAAGCTCCAGCTAGTTCCCTTCTCAAGCCTTGACTCACTCTTCTCCCCGATGCTGCCCCATGGGAAGGCACTGGCTTGCCAAATAGAGCCTTTAATTGATGCTGGCAGAGGGCTTGCTGAAAAATGCTCATTTTAACTTTAGAAAGAGCCAGCTGATGCCAGGCATGGGTTTATAGGAGGGGGCATGATGGTGGTAATGTAATAATACTTTCTAGATGACTTTGTCTTAAGGCTTTCTGAACGAATTTTCAGCAGTATCTTCTTGCCAAATGGAAGATACAAGCAAGCCCCTTAGGCATTTATTGTCAAGATTATGCGAATCTTGGATGCAATCAAAACGGCAAGCCAGGAAATAAGATGTCTGACCCCCCTCCACCTTATTTTTTAACTTGCCTGCCTTTGGAAAAAGCAAAAGTAAAAGGGAACATTTTGTCTGTATTTGAGCAATTATGTCACATGATGGCATTTCATTAGTGACTGCTTTTAAAGTTTGGAGAATGACTTTTTGGCACCTTCGTCAATTTATTTTAAAATCTTCAAAATCTTAGTATTCTGAGTTCATTCAAATGACTTTGTTTCCAGTTAATCTTTTGTGATCTGCACGTGCTGCCCTGTTCTATCACAATTATATGTTAAAATGTGTCAAGGATTTTGAGATGCTGTTAACAAGTATCCATTCATGAAGTACCCGTTTTCCATGAAAATATAATACTTTGAAAATTTATATTGGGTATTACTATTTTAATAAGGATTAAATTTTGTAAATGACTTAAGAAGGGAATGAAGGAATGCAAATCTTTCCCCCTCCCCTTAGCAACCTGTTGCTTATTAACGTGATGACAAGTATTCTAATAGCTTTACTTCTTCACTGAAAGTCATCATAGAAATATTCTTATTTAGATCATTTCATTGATAATCTCCTCTTGTTTCCCTTTGCGGGGACCATTATCTTTCTTCCCCTATACTTTTAGAATGTTGTTTATTTAAAAAAAAAACATTTTCTTGTAAGAAGCACATGATTATAAGGTATTGCTTGAAATCTTCTCTAATGCCTGGTTATACCTTTAAGTGATCCACATCAGCACTGATTGATTAAAGAATGGATTTGCTATGGATACTTAGTTTACAGAAAGATAAAGCAACAAAGAAATATTAACTTCGTCTAGAACCAATTTAACTGAAATCCTATATTGATCTTTTTCTCCTCCCTCTTCCCCCCACCCCCAAGTTTAACATCAGAGATAGAATACAAAGGGTAAGGAACTTGTTTCTCAGGTGGCTGTCCCAGGTGCAATCACTGGCACGGCCTATAGTCCCCTGAGCCTGGCCAGTAGTGAATCTAGCACAGAGCCAGGAATAATCTCACCTCCAAATAGAATTAATTTTATTTAGAAGAAAATCTTAGTAATCTGTCCACACAGAAAGAAAGATTACTTAGTCAATTATGCTGAGATTTTGCTACCTGACCTAATATGAAGAGTAAACTGGAAGGTAAACTTTTCTAAACTGTGAGTGGTTATAGTGATTAATGGTTATTGTTATAACCTGTACACCAGGTTGGTAGTCAGGCTCTAAAGCAGGAGACTTTAGGGAGTGCATAAGTGGAATAGTTTTGTATCCTCTCCTCTCTATTAAACTGAGAACTTAAAAATGTCCAAAAAATATGGAAAGGGTCTTTAAAAAACTGCAATCAGGGGGCTGGATTGATAGCAGAGTAGGTAGGGTTATTGACCCAGGTTTGATCCCAGGCATCCCAGATGGTCCCCTTAGCTTGCCAAGAGTGATTCCTGAGTGCAGAGCCAGGAGTAATTCCTGAGCACCTACAGGTATGGCCCCCAAACAAAAACAAAACAAAAATTACAAGCAGGAATACAATCCCTTGAACTTCACACAAAATCCCCTATTGGTCTTTTAAAACTATTTTAAGTTGCAAAATCCACAATCAACTTTTTCCCTTTATTTCTCTTGAATACTTAACATTTTCAGATATATCGAATACAATTGTAATGTCTTTCAAATTAAATTATTTCATCTTCGTAGCAAGTAAAGGATGCGTAAAATCTGAAAATGTAAAATGAATGTTGAAGTGTCTCAACAGCATTTAAGTTGTAAATTGCTTTTTGAAAAATGCCTGATTGGGCAAAAAAAAATCATTTTTATATTTCTTTTTCCTTTTATCTTTTATTTCCCTTGTACATCTTGGTTAAGATTCTCAGTTGTGTGTTAACTGTACAGGGTGAGGGCAGAAGAAAACAAAGTTTCAAAATTGTACAGATTTTTTTTTATCGGTTTTTGGTTTCTGGGTCACACCTGGCTTCACTCAGGGGCTACTCCTGATTCTGCACTCAGAAATCTCATCTGGGACTGGGGATCATATGGGATGCTGGGATTCAAACCACTGTCTGTCCTGGATCAGCTGTGTGCAAGACAAACGCCCTACTGCTGTGCTATCTCTCTGGTCCTGTACAGATTTTTCTTTAAAGAGATCATAGCTGATTGGGAGGGACCTATGTTTGGCATCCAATAGAGCAACGAAGCTCACTGAGAATCTTATTAATTTTCATTGCTATTAGAAAGTGAATAGAATAATTGGTTTTGATACCTATAAAGTGTTCTGTGCTTTAAAAGGCATCAAAGTAAAAGAATCTGTAAAGAATGCTCTGAGTGCTTTACTCATATTGATGTTGCATCCTGGTTTATGCCCTGAGTTGAAGGCATACTTTTAGCCAACTGCTATGGTTCCGTTACCAAAATTCTCTTTTATATTGAGGTATAATTGGCAAATATAATTGTATATATTTAATGTGCTTGATGTGATCCTGTCAAATACATTGAGAATTATGAAATGGTTTTCTTTGTGGTAAATTGCTTTGTAGGCAATCCACTTTTGCCATTTTTTTGATATGACCTAAAAATAAAATGACTAATAATTTGTAGAAATTTAACTAAATATGGGTTAACCATTATATCTGTTGAGTTTTTTTATATCAATCATGGATATTTAATTTTGATCAAAATAAGTTTTTTCATGTGTCTTACTGTGAAATGTCATTTGGAAGTATGTTTTGGGGGAGGCTATACCCAAGGCATAGGGGTAACTTCTGGCTCTGCTCTCAGAAATGACTCCTGGTGATACCAAGGAATCATATTGGATGCTGGGGATCAAATGTGCCTAATGCTCTGTACCATTGTTCCAGCTCCTGAGATGCTATTTTTTTTAATGTGGTAACCACTACATGTATTTTAACATAGTTAAAATAGACTTGCCTTGAGAATTCTTCACAGAAAAATCATTGCATTACCATACAAGTATTTTTACCCCTCTTTCTTTTGATCTTTTGATGACTATGGGCCCTACTATTTAAAAATTATTAGAAGGCCTTTTATTCATATTTGCAGATCAAAGCTGGTAAAAAGACTCCAGCATGCAGCCTGTTTTATATCGGGCTATTATTTCTATTTTTAGAAGTTATTAGGGGATTTGATCAGGAGAAGCAATTTGCTTAAAGATAGCCAACATGCAGATTTGGAAATTTCCAGCTCTTATAAGTTAGTACTATAGAAGAACAGCCTCAGTGATATCCTAGCCCCTAATCCTGTCATGGAAATTCCTTAAGCCATGATGGGGCACAACCCAGATGTGACTGACTAATAAGGCAGGCCCAAGGAAGCACATAGATTCTGATCCTCTCTGGAGAGGCCTCTCAGGGCTTAACCATTTCTACTCATCACTCGAATATTTTTTCACTACCATGAGTATGGAGATATAGACAACATGTCTACAAAGCAAACATTTACTGATCAATAATTATCAAATTTTTGGCCCATGTGAGGTTGTGCTCAACAGTTTAAGAAGCTCAATCTCCGAGGCTTCCAGGCTGTCAGTCTGAATTTAGGACAACAGACTATCTGGTTGGCCTGAGTTTATTCTTACAGAATGACCTAGAGGAATTATTGGCATTTTCTCTTCTCAGACTTTCATGCGAACTCTTAGAAAAATCAAACTAAGTGCATTGAGAAAAAATTATCTTTGTGTCTGTGTCATGTTACATATGTGTAAGTGTATGATTGTGTACATCTCTGTGACATTTGTGTGTCACATTTGTGTGTATTTTCGATTACCCATAAAGGAACACTTAAAGGAAAATCAAGAAGAATATGTGTACATATTGATTACTAATATTTTGTATGCAAAATAAATAGTAGATGTTGCCCCTAAAATGTTGATATGTGCTCAGATTTCTGCGGGGGGGTTGTCTGCCAAGCAGTGCTTAGAAGATATGGGCCCTGGTAATTCTCAGCCCACTGCCACTCTGGCATTTGAGCTGGGGGATAGAGTGCTGCTGGGATCTGTAGTGCTGGGGCCCCCAAAGTTATCCCAGTGATGGTAGACCGTGGGACATCATGATTTAACCCATATCAGCTGTGTGCAATGCATGTGCCTTAATGACTGTACTACCTTTTGCCCCAACATGTGCTAATTTATCTATTTGTTGAGGTGAGGGGGGTTCTGTACCTGGTATTGCAGAGTGCTTACCCCTAGCTCTGCACTCAGGGATCATTTCTGGTGAGCTCGGGAGAATATAGAGTGTTGTGGTAATCACTTTGAGTCTGCTACATGCAAGGCAAGCACCCTACTTGCTGTATTATTATTCTGCCCCACATGTGCTAGTTTATAGTTTATTATTACTTTTTAAAATCTACACATTACTGCAGGCAATAACTCAGACTTATCACAAGAAAAATAGTTACATCACATTAAATGTGCATGGCTCACTGAACTGCCCTTAAGTAAATATTTGTGGGGTCATGTTGCTTTTTATTTACTATTTCCATTTCTGACCACTGAGTCCAGTTTTATGTATGTGGTTTTAAATGCTAAAATGCTCTACTCCTGGATGTTCTAAATGATGCCAAATGGAAATTGTATGCTAAAATTGACATCATGTTTAATTTTTGAGGGGTAACCGTGAATGGCCAGTTGATATCTTGGTACGTTCTCTGCCAGCTTAGGCCATCCTGACCCTTAATGATTCTTTGACAACATGATTTTGTGCTCTAACATTTTTAAATATTTTGGTTTCATGCTAAGTAATATTCAGCACCAACATCTTCATTTTCAATTTATATACTCTGAAAGTTGTGTATGGCTGTCCAGGGATTTTACAGACAGGTGGATTTTTTTCCTCTCTACTTCACTTAGAATTACCCATGTGTCATTATAGATAAATTCCTGCAAAAGCAGACAATCATTCTCTCTACTTAAACAATAGAATTTTTTTTATCTATTTCTCTATTTTTCTTTTCAATCTTTTATTTGTATTGAGGTAATGATGGTTTCCAAGGGCGGAAGTTATTATGTGTTAGGGGTACAACTTGATTTTACTACCATGTTATTTAGAAATTGGTTCCTGAGGCTAGGCTTTTAAGGTGAGTCTAAGATGATTTCTTACAAATTGCCATTTCTTGTTCAGCAGGAAGGGTTTAGGAGCTTTTCACACAAAATGTCCTAAATGAGACTCGACAGGACTGATCCTAGAACAACTTGCGGTAGTATACTTGCCTTGCAAGTAGGAAGCCTTGGTTTGATTAAATGACCAGGACGTGTTACATGCACATTTCTGACAGTCTGGCTATAGTGTCCTGGCTACTTCTAGTTCCTAGAGTGGCTGAAAAATATCAGTTCTGATAGGAAAGCTTTAAAAGACAAAAGGTAATGCTAGATACTGGAAATTTAGATACTGCTAATCACTATATCTAGTCAGGCTGTTTCAACCATAAATCTCTTGTAATTATTTAGTCTCCACCCTTTTACTCACTGTGTGGAAGTTTGAGCATTTCTGGTTTCTGATTTGCCTTGCTTTCAATGTCTTTCTCCCTGATTTTCTATGAGTTCTCTTTGCTCTGGAGCATTTGTCACATAGCTATGTTTGTGTGCATAGGGAAGTGAGAGCAGGCCATATTGTGCTCGTATCTAATAGGAACCTTGGCCCTCAGATCCTAAGAGGAGCACCACAGAGCTCATCACATTGACAAGAGCCCACATCTGAGGGCAAGACCTATGTTCTAATCGAATCACTTATCTTCATGATACTTTGTAAGAATCTTTTATCACTTGATCATACATCCAGATGGTCTTATGTGAGGTAAATAACATGATTTAATATTAGGAATTAGAATTTGCTTCTCATATCTTAGTTGAAGGATTGAAAATTCTGGATAGCTCTGGTTGTACTTTCTCTGCTACAGCAAAGGATAGTTCTGTTCATTTCAAGTATCTTTCCCTGGAGTAATAATGGAAATACTACCATTGCAGCTCTTAGTCTGAAAGCAAAGACAACAATCTTTTAAGCCTCAGTATGTCTGAGACTATAACAATTTAGAAACTGCACCAAGTTCAGATTTGCCCAGAGTTCCATAGAGATTTATGCTCTCAGCTTTCTATCATGATATCAGAGATGCCTGATAGCTAGAATGGCTAAGCTTTTTGCTTAGCAGAACGTAGGAAGAGCTTGATGAATTTCATTTCTCTTCATTATCTTTTTGTTGTGCTAAGTTCTTAAAGAAAGTCCTTCAGTTCTTCCTTCTGTATATTTTAACAGTAGAATTTTAGTATTTTATCCCCTTTTTCACATACATTTTTATAACATAAAAGTTGGTTAGGTTCTTTTCCATACATTTTGAATAGCTCAAAAAAGAAAAATACAAGGGAAACATTAATTATTCATAAGAAATATATATCTCCTGTAGTAAAATAGTAAAATGGTCTTAAAAGGGAATTTTATCATATAACTATATTTTTATTTCTAATTATAAGGTATCTCAGTACAAGTAAATGTTAAGCTATGATTATATAATCAATATATATAAACATACTTTACAATTGATTTTATAATGATGGCTTAACATTTACTTGTACCTAGATACCTTATAATTAATAATAAAAATTTATTTAGAGACATGTGAAAGGAGAGAGAAATACATACTCGAGAGAACAAAGGATTTCTTGAGTAGAAAAAAATTTTGTGAATTTTCTTTTTATATACCAATCATGTGTTTTGAAGACTTTTAGTATTATCGTTATATTGTTATTGGGATAATTAAATAAAATTCACTTTGTTTCCTTAATGGTTTTATTAGAAACAATGCCATTTATTATTGCAATTCAAGCTGTATAAAAGTTTTAAGTACCTTGCTTTGCAGCTCTCTGTTACTATATTATATTTTAGGTTTTAACATTTGAAAGTTTGGATTGCTAATAAAATAGTTTAACAAAGAAACAAGCATAAATCTGTGTGTGTAATTTTTTTTATGTACACAATTCAGGAAGTGGTAAATATATAAATTTCTTTAAGTTACAATGACATTTTTATACATTATGTGAATTTAGCCATTAACTATGACATGCTTTATTTTCAAATTATGTTATAGTTTTTTTTTTCTACTAATAAAGTAATATCATTGGGGAATCCTGGAAATAAAAGGTAAAGTAAGATGTATTTAAATTTTAGATTTCCTTTTTTTTTTTTTTTCGTTTTTGGGCCATACCTGGTGACACTTAGGGGTTACTCCTGGTTATGTGCTCAGAAAATGCTCCTAACTTGGGGGATCATATGGAATGCCGAGGGATCAAACTGCGGTCTGTCTTAGGTTAGTGCATGCAAGATAAATGCCTTACCACTTGTGCCACCATTCCGGACCTCCTAAATTTTATTAGATTTCTAAGATAATGGATGCTCTATTTTTTATCTTGTTTTGCTCTTTGAACATTAAGTTTCTTTGCTAATTACCTTGAAATTAAATATCTTTGTATCAAAAAGATAAACACATGTGTAAATATGAACCATTTTATATGCTTTATTTTTATAACCATATTATATACTATAATAAATATAATTAGATTACTATATGAGTAGCTGTTGCTATGACCAAATTACTTATTTGAATTTTATTATTATTTTGGAGAGCTTTAGCCACCTCAGTAATGTTCAAATTCTGGTTCTGTGCTCAAGGGATCACTTTTACATCATACATATATATAAGTCCTGCAGCACAGAGATACAGGGTGGACCATGTAGTTTCAGGGAGTAAAACTGGATCAACTGCTTATGTATCTTTATCCATATACTCTTTCTGTATCCCCTCAAGTGACTTGTAAGATAAGGTAAATTCATACATTTTCTATATTTTATATGAATGTAGTACTCATAAAGTTTGCTTTATTATGAGTCTAGAGACAATGATGATGTTAATATGCTCCTCCAAAATATTGACTATAACATATATTAAAAATTGCTGCTATTGTAAATTGAACCTGAAGTCAAGTAGAAGTTGTGTTGTTATTTCCAGGCCCTGGATTGAACACTTGTGACCTTACTGCTGTATAAATGCTGCTCTCAGGTATATTGTAAATGCTAGACACTTCAAATATATCATACTATTTAGTACAGGTTTTTTTTTTTTTTTTTTTTTTTTGGTTTTTGGGCCACACCCGGCGGTGCTCAGGGGTTACTTCTGGCTGTCTGCTCAGAAATAACTCCTGGCAGGCACGGGGGACCATATGGGACACCGGGATTCGAACCAACCACCTTTGGTCCTGGATCGGCTGCTTGCAAGGCAAACACCGCTGTGCTATCTCTCCGGGCCCAGTACAAAATTTTTTTAATGAAATAAAATATTTTTATTTAGGAAATATGAAAGAGGAGAGATAAATTGAGGAAGGAAGTAGAGGGGAGAGAGGGAGAGAGAAGAAGGGGTAAGAAGGCAGTAGGGAGGAGAGGGAAAGGAGAAGTGAGGAGGAGAGAAAAGTGGAAACCACATAAAGTAAAAGGGATTATATAGCACAGGTTGTCTTGTTGTCTCAAGTGGAGTGCACTAACTGGTATACTTTTTAGAGAACAATTTATTTTTAGTTCTAAATTATTTTACATATTATCTATTTTTGAGTATATAATTCACTCTTGTTAAAAATACCACATTCATGGTGGGAGCGGTGGCACAAGCAATAAGGCGTCTGCCTTGCCCATGCTAGCTTAGGATGGACCACAGTTCGATTCCCTGGCGTTCCATATGGTCTCCCAAACCAGTAGCGATTTCTGAGCACCTAGCCAGGAGTAACCCCTGAGCATCACTGGGTGTGGCCCAAAAACAAACAAACAAACAAACAAACACAAAAACCTTACATTATTGGGGCTGGTGCAGTAGTGCAGTGGTAGACACTTGCCTTGCATGTAGCTGGCCCAGGATCTCAGTTTAATCCCTGGCATCCCATTGGTCCCACAAGCCAGGAGCAATTTCTGAGTGCATGGCCAGGAGTAAATCCAGAGCATCACCAGGTGTGGCTCAAAACAACAACAAAACCCCCAAACAAACCAAAACAAAACATAAAAAGAAAATATCACATTATTGTGTAACTAGTTTCAGTTTGTAGTGAACTTTGTCTCTTCCCATTAAACAAACACCCAGGAGCCCCTGGTAACCTCCGTTTTCCTTTCCTTTCCTTTCCTTTTCTCTGGATTTAACTGCAACAACTCACATAATTGAGATCAGACAGTACATATTCTTTTTGTAATTAGATTATTTGCAGTATATGGCAGTTAAGGTTCATTTCATGTCATGCATGAATGGTAGGATTTCCTTTTTTTGGGGAGGGGGTCACACCCGGCTGTGCTTAGGGGTTATCCTGGCTCTGCACTTAGAAATAGCTACTGGCAGGCTCAGGGGACCATATGGGATGCCAGGATTCTAACTGAGGTCCTTCTGGGTTTGGACGCATGCAAGGCAAATACTCTATCGCTGTGCTATCCCTCTGCCCCTATTTATTTATTTTTAATATTCTTTTTTATTTGTTTTTGGGTCACGCCTGGTGGCGCTCAGGGTTTACTCCTTGCTCTGTGCTCAGAAATCGCTCCTGGAAAGCATGGGGGGACCATATGGGATGCCGGGATTTGAACCACCATCTGTCCTGGATTAACTGCGTGTAAGGCAAACACCCTACAGCCGTGCTATCTCCCCAGCCCCTATTTTTATTAATATTCTTGTATGTGTATTTATCATACTTGTATATCTGTTCAACTGTTGATAACTATTTAAGTTATTTTTATTTATTGGTTATTGTAAAGACAAGCTGCTATAAACATATTCATGTTGAATATCTAGATTTTTATTTAAAAACTTTTACAACTCAATAGATTGGATTGGGGTTATTTGGCTTTTCATAGTGACTGCTATTTTATTTTACCAACAATAGTGTATGAGTTTTCAGTTCTGCGTATGATGGTTAGTTAGCACCTATTATTTTATTTTCTTTATAGTAGTTATCTTAATGGCAGGAAATATTACATTTTTTATTTTGTATCTTATGGTTTTGGTCTGCAATTTTTATTAATTAAAATCTTTTCATATGCATGTTAGTTTTTGTTTAACATTTTTTTGAAAAATGTCTATTTAAGTTGTCTTTGCACTTTAATGGAGTTTTTAAAAGTACAGTCTTTACAAATTAAATGCAGTCATTAATCTACTTTTATAAGAGAAACTTTGTTTCAGCAAGCTTAATTAACCAGTTCAAGATTAGAGAAATTTGAATCTATTCTTTTTAAGCTTTAAAGATAATGTTGGTTTTCTTATTAAGAGTTGACTACTTCAAATGAGTCATTACCAACAACTTTGATTGGTTTTCTCACTTTTAAAATGCTATGCTTTTTTTAATGCTCAAATTGAGTACCTTTTTTTTCTGCCAGATACAAATACATATACAAGAGCATCTACATCTTTGCACACTGTTAGACTCAAGATAATCAACTGACATGTCCTACAATTGTGGATATATTTTTAAAGTCGATTTAAATATTAGCCTATGAGAAAAGACTAGGCATTGAAAATTATTTATATAATCAACTCATAGGCATTTTAAATTGGTATAATCAGGGATGAATGTTTTCTCAGTCTGCCAATTTGGTGATAGCTAATCAAGTATTTTTCTATGCTTTTCATGTCAGTAGCAAACATTCATGTAATATCATTGACTTTTTAAACAGATGAAACCACATCACATCCAAGACAGTAAAAGAAACCATTTATTCATTCAAATAATTTTCTTTTCTCACCAGTACGCATACACTTGAGTATAAGCCAACCCGAGTGTAAGCTGACCCCCTGATTTTACCCCAATAGCTGAGAAAACTTAGTGACTCGAGTATAAGCCAAGGTGAAAAATGCATCAGCCACTGGTAAATTCCAAAAATAAAAATATATACCCCAAAACAATTACAGTAAATGAGGAATCAGTAGGTTAAATGGTTTTCTTTTTTTTTATTTTTTTATTTTATAATAGCTTATTTTTATTGAGGATCAGAAGTTAATATACGGTTAACATTATTTCTGCACACATCTTTCCAACAATACCCCCTGGCCTGAGCACTTCTTACCTTCACAGTAGCCCAAGGGCCCCTTTCATAATAGCTCAATCCAGGGCCTATTTTAGTAACATAGGATTGAAACATAAACCAATCAGATTTGTACAAGTACAACAATTTTAACCAATGGGAGCATAAACACATTTTGATGGCGGGAAGGATAAAGAGGAACCTGGCAGGTTGGGGGGAGGGGAAGCAAATTCTTAAACAAATAGCTAATTGATATTTACGCAAATACAATTATTTGTTTAGCCTAATTTCCATTTAGATCTATCTTTTGTGCAAGCAATAAGGATCATAATTTAAACTTTACAAAAACATATCTATAACTACATGCTTGAGAGCAGTTACAAAAACAGGTTCCATGGAAAGGTTAAGGCATCTGGTTAAGCCAGATTCTTTGTGCTGAGCTAAATTTATTTGCAGAGTTTTCTGTTGGTTCGGGGCTATGCAAACTTTTGTGGCTTGAATCAGACAGGCGGTGGAAAATTCATTCAGAGTTCCTTTGATATGTGGGGTGCTCGATCTCCCACATCTCCCCCTGTTTAGTATACAATATAGAAGGGACAGATGTGCCTCGGTGGACTGGCCACACTGGGTGAAGAGGTGTGGGGCTTCCAGTCACCGCATCTGCTACCCTTGATTCAGTCATTTCCAAAGCTTGGCAAGGCACAGATTGAGGTCTATGCGCCAGCTCCTCGATAACTTCAAACTTAAGTGGCAGAGAGTTGGCAGGAGGGGAGATGTCAGGTGTCAGCTGGTCTTCTGAGGTGCATAGTTGTTGGTATAGAACCTTTGAGTCCTTTCTGGTTGCTTCATCCACTTGATTCTTTACGAAGGTGGTGAGTTTGCGAAAAGCCCAAGGACCAAAGGAAACTAGCAACATAAAGCCAATGAAGGGCCCCAAAAAGGCTGGGAGCACTGTTGTTATCCATGGAGTGGTAGAAAACCAATTTTTGTACCAGCTCTCACTTTGCTCTATATCTTTTTGTCTATTTACTAAATTATCCTCTATGTGTTGAATGCTATCTCTAGCTAAGCCGAATTTATTTTAAAAAGCAACATTTTACTCTAAGGATGACACAAATTCCCCCCTCCCTCAAAAAAAATGTTAAATTTTGAACCACGGCGGTTATTCTGCACTCTTTGCTAGGAAATCAACAGTAGTGTAAACTTCTTTAAGTTTGTAAACATTTTTAGCAACAGTTATAAGGCATTAGCAGATTCTAGAGTATGAACCAATGAATAAATATTTGTGCTTACACCAATAACACCTAGGCCTTTTAATAAGGCTAGGGTGATGGCAGTGTTTGATTTTTGTACTGCAGCGGGGAGAGACACAAGATTATATTTAAGAGGTAATAAGGCAATTTTTGATCTAACAGTCAATTTAGGCATTAAAACAACCAAAACACAGTGGTACTAGGACTAAAGAAACAAATGTAAAACAATGGGGGAGATAAACTAGTGAAACAGGCAAAAAAACGTTAAATTGGGGGCAATCATGAACTGAAAGGAGAAATCAACAACAAGAATTTTTTCAGATTATTAAAATTTGCGGCAGGGAGGTCTTGGAAGAGTTCTTGCATTGGGGATACTTTTGGAGCTAGGCCCAGTTTCAAGGAACAGTCCGCCTTAGGGAGAGTTAGTAGGGAGGGCCTCGCAGCATGAGTCCACAGGGGAGTTGGCTGTCTTTTCTTTCAGGAGACGAGGTGTGGGTTTATCTGGGTGTCCCCTCGCCTGGGTGCAGGGTACTGGTTCGTTGAGTAGGAGGTCGATCTTGATGCCTAATAGAATAAGGACTGAGGGTGAAAAATTTTAATATGGTGGAAGATCTGGATGGGATTGAGGGGTAAAGGGATAGTTGGATTTCCGGAGGGGAGAAAGGGGAAGGTATATGGGAAGGGTATGAAGGAAGAGAAAAGAGAAAATACCTTAGAGAGAAAAGGGGAAGAGAAAGAGAAAAAAGTAATAAGCAGAATAGAGAGAAAAAAAAAAGAAAAGAAAAGTAGTAAGAAGAGAGGAGAGAATAGCAAGGGAATGCTGGTTTAATTAAAAGTGTTCGAAGAATCAAGCCTGTGGTTTAAGTCTGTACGTCTCAGGTACTGCTTGGGCGTTTGGGCGTGCCCCTCCCCCCAGAGACCCCTGCGGTCTTAAATGGTTTTCAATATTCATTGCTAAAGAAAAACTGTAAGCTAGCATAAATAACTTTAAAACTTTGAATAAAGTGCAGAAAACCATAGCTTAACAAATAAGCAAGCTACATCACAAAGGTTGAAATCCTTCAAAACTAAATTCCTCCTCCTCATCATCTGTATGTCCAAATAGCTTCAGCTGTATCTGATGTGAGGTAATCAGTATAGACATTGTCATCATCACTGAGTTCACAGATATCATCATCACTGCTGTCGGTCTCATACAAAACACAGAATACTGTGGGTTAAATAGTTCAGTGGCATATAGTTCAGTTCAATCGCCTATCTCTTGAGCTCAGCGGCGACTGTGGACTGAGCTGAAGCACCAGCCCCTCCAGCAGACAGCAGAAAACGACTAGAGACTACTTGCTTTTGATTTGGTGAGCGAGCACCAAATCAAATAACTTGTATGACACAAGTATAAGCCCAATTCAAGTTTTTCAGCACAGATATTTTCGGCACACGTATACTCGAGTTTATATGCTATTTAATTTTAACATTGACAAGAAAGAAACAGTCCCTATCAACTTTAAACAGAATGATGTTATTTGAAATTATGCTATTTCATTGTATATCATTTCAATGGAAGTTGAGGTTTCTAAGAATTTATGTGAAGATTTACTCTATAGGTGATTTGTTTGTTTGTTTGTTATGAGGCCATACCTGGTGAAGCTCAGGGGTTACTCCTGGCTATGTGCTCAGAAATAGCTCCTGGCTTGGGGGACCATATGGAATGCCGGGACCAAACCATGATCCATCCTAAGTCAGCGCATGCAAGGCAAACACCCTACTACTGAGCCACCGTTCCTGCCCCTATATAGGTGCTTTTTATAAAAAAACTAATTTTGTGGGGCTGGAGTGGTAGCACAAGGGGTAAGAGGTCTCCTTTGCCCGCGCTAGCCTAGGAAGGACCCTGGTTCAATTCCCCCGGCCCCTGGCATCCCATATGGTCCTCCAAGCCAGGAGCCATCTCTGAGCATATAGCCAGGAATAACCCCTGAGCATCACCAGGTGTGTCCTAAAAACCAAAAATCAAAAACAAAACAAAACTAATTTTGTTTCATATACATATATGTACATTTAGGTGATGTATCTTCTACAATTTTATTGAAGTTAAGTATGAACACAAATTGACCACAAATTTGTTTTTACAGTTTTACAGCAAAAGAACAAATTTGGTTGGTTACCAGAACACAAAATATAGACTAAATTGAATAAAATTATATGTATATAATTTTATACCTCTGAACTTTTTGATGCTATATTTTATATAAAATATATGAATGATACTATCATAAAATTTTAAAATAAGTTTATCTGGTCATAATTTTAAAGAATCTGTGTATGTTAGATAACTGAGTGTTTTGGTTTTGGTACAGGGAAAGCACATTTTTAATAGGAGTGAAAGCAGAGGATCAAAGATAAAAGTTACTCTTATTGTAACTTCAAATATATAAAAACATCTTAAGTATTACCCAAGATCTAGTATTGCTTAGTAGATAGAAATCTTAAATATAGCAATTTGATAGTCACTTAGACACAGATCACTTTTACTTTTCTATCACCAAGCTACTTTTGTGACTTTCCAAATATTTCCACCGGGTCCTTTAGGCAGGACACTCTGAAATATGAGCTTCTAATTGCCTTGGCACATGGTATTAGCATCTGCTGAAGAACCAGTTTTAGAATATCAAGAGAATATTTATAGGCACCTCATGCCATACAATATAGTATGAAATTATGGCAACCTCCTGGTTCCAGTAAGACTGTTCAAGGTGCCCTTGATAACATCTGATATTTCCCCCGCATGTCCCTAAGGCTGTCAAATTCATCTAAAATGAACATTCCCAGAGGCTAACTTTTCTAGAACAGGGCAGCAACAAGCATTAATCGAGAATTATCTGAGAGATGCTTCTTTGATTTTTTGAAATACAATTTATTGGACTTTTGATGTTTTATACTGCATAATGTATAGGAACATTTTGACTTACTAAAACCATGAATTGGTGGTACATTCATATTGATAACTGAGGAATTATTAGTTGAGAGTTATAAAATGTTCCAACTACCTTAAGGAAAGTACTCATTTACTAGATCAACATAACTACTATAACTATTTTATCATCAGACTATTTAATAAGAAAATTTAAAGTGTTTGCTTCAGAGTAGAAAACTTTATGTTGTTTTCTATTTCACTTATTTTCCTAAGCAGAAATAAAATGATAAAAACAAAGAACCAGGGAAAATTATTAGTGGGAAATGGTGTTTAATTTGAATATAAATAAGTAATGATGTAAGAAGGAAGCCCATGTCATGAATGCAAAAACATTATTTTGATTATCTGCCATGCATTCATGATCTTTGCATTATTAAGAACCACAAATTTCAGAACTTATTGGTTCTGATTCCCTGAAAGCCATCTGATCTTTGCTGCCACAGGATTGTTTTATTATTGGAATGTTTGCCACTTATTGACTTGTGCTGTTGGCCCTGACATGACAATTTGGAAGAGTGTTAGAGAATGATGGTCGTCAGTCTTAAAGGTGACTGAAGTACTTCTGAGGGTGATCTCCTCGATGGCCTTTGCTCTTGGAACCATCATCAGAAGTAGAGTAAAATACAAAATACCAAAGCTGAGTCCTTGTCTGTAGGGAACAAGGGCAGTTATTTTGCACTTCACCTAAAATCATTTTTGAGCTGAAAGCAGTTTCTTGACTTCTAATTGGTCTGCTAGTGAGTCCCTACATGGCTTTTGAGTTTTCTTTTTTCATAGCCTGTCATCTTGGACTCTAAATATAAGTTCCGTGTGAGTTGTAATCCCTGTAAACAGTAAGTGGTTTTAGGTGAAGGCAGTCTAGGTATAGTGCAAACATGTTTGATTTTAATTATTTGACTTACATGCATAATTGGATGTTGACTCTTGCTGTTGAGAATCAGCAATGATCTTTCTGTTTGCAGTGCTTCTGGAATAGCAATCACTCTATTGATATTTGTGACTTCATCTTTTCTAAAAAACAAAATTGTAAATTTAAATAGCTTTCTAAGGAATCTAGGTGGTACTATTAAATGATATAGGATCTTGGGGCCTGAGAGATAGCGTGGAGGTAGGGTGTTTGCCTTGCATGCAGAAGGATGGTGATTTGAATCCCGGCATCCCATATGGTCTCCTGAGCCTACCAGGAGCGATTTCTGAGCATAAAGCCAGGAGTAACCCCTGAGCTCTGCCGGGTGTGGCCCCAAAACCAAACCAAAACAAACAAACAAACAAAAAAAGACATAGGATCTTATTAAAATTTCAAAATTGTGAAGAATTCTTTTTCAGCCTAGCTGACTTTTTCTCCTCTCCTTCCTTCTGTTGTGATGATCAAGAAGTTATTAATGATGTTGACATCACATTTTCACAGAGTCTATCAATACTAGTAATTTATGTAATTATGTTTCATATATGAAAAACTCTAGACACATTTTAACAGGACATAGGTTATATATACATTGCCATTTTCTCTTTTAATAATATTGACTACAGTGGTAGAAGAAATAGTACAGTGGGTTCTGTATTTTATTTTTATATGGCTGATGCAAATTTGATCACTGGCACCCTGTATAGATCCCAGAACCTTATCAGGAGTGATCCCTAAGCACATAACCAGGAATAAGACCTGATTATTGAGTGAGGCCCAAATTTTCCCCAACATGTTGACTACATAAAATAGAAGAATAAGTTGTATGCAAAAGAACATAAAATTATAGAGCATTTTGTGCTATGAAAACTTGATAGCTTGTCTAGCTTTCAATTACATTTTAATACAACTTTTACTGTAATATTTATCGATACCAGAGTGATAGCATAGTGTAGGCATTTACCTTGTAACTGGCTTACTCAGGTTTGATTCCTGGCATCCTGTAAGGTCCCCTGCGCATGCTGGGAGTAATTTCTGAGCCCAGAGTCTGCAGTAACCTTTAAGTACTGCTGGCTGTGCCCCCCACCCCCAAAAAAACCGCCCAAATTATAAATAAACCTTGACCAATTATTTCAAATCAAAGCATCTAAGCATACAATTTTTATTTTCAAAAAGTCAGTAAAAAGTTAGTAAAAGTCAAATTAAAGAGCCTCAAGAATATCTTCTTACAAAGCATAGTAAATATATATTTTGGGGACTAGGGAAAGTTGTTTTAATAGTTTGGAGCACATAGCTGACATGCAGAGGCCCCAAGTTTGAATTCTGGCACAGTGGGCTTCCCTAAGTCCCCATTGGTTTGCCATGGTGATCCCTATAATTACTGGACCTGAACAACAATGCATTATAGATCAGAGCATTAAAGTCAGTTGCAGATTATAACTGGGAATGGTTTCTGGGACTCCTGAACTTGGATTTTATTTTTATTTTTAATTTTTTGGTTTTTGGGCCACACCCGGCAGTGCTCAGGGGTTACTCCTAGCTCAGAAATAGCTCCTGGCAGGCACGGGGGACCATATGGGACTCTGGGATTCGAACCAACCACCTTAGGTCCTAGATCGGTTGCTTGCAAGGCAAACATCGCTGTGCTATCTCTCCGGGCCCTTTAGTTTTATTTTTAAAGTAAAGCCTTTCAAATAAGGCAATTAAAATTTTTGTTTGTTTGGGTCACATATGGCAGAGCTTTGTCCTTTCTCCTGGCTCTGAACTCAGGGATCATTCCTGACTGGCTCAGGGTAGTATGTGGAATGCCAGAGATCAACACCAGCTTGGCTATATACAAGGCAATATCTTGCCTACTCTAATATTTCATTAGTCATTAAGAAGACAATTTCTAACTGTGCATTTACTTTGACAGAGGATTTTATTACTATTACTGTTATTTATATTTATTTTACATATCTTTATAAATATATTAAAATATATTTTATATTTATATTTATCTTAGAATAAAATTATATTTATAAATATTTATATTTATTTTATATTATATATTTATACTTATTTTTGGATTCTTCTGAAATATTATTGTTTCTTTATGAGTGTTTCCTTCTAGAACATAAAGATTTATGTTTTTCAACCAAGATGTCCTTCAACAGATGAATGGCTAAAGAAACTGTGGAACATATATACAATAGAATATTATGCAGCCGTCAGGGGAGATGAAGTCATGAAATTTTCCTATACATGGGTGTACTTGGAATCTATTATGCTGAGTGAAATAAGTCAAAGGGAGAGAGATAGACACAGAATAATCTCACTCATCTATAGGTTTTAAGAAAAATAAAGACATTCTTGTAATAATTCTCAGAGACAAAAGAGAGGTGGGCCAAAGGTCCAGCTCATGACACAAAGAGTGATGAGTGCAGTTAGAAAAATAACTACATTGAGAACTATCATAACAATGTGAATGAATGAGAGAAGTAGAAAGCCTGTCTAGAGTACAGGTAGGGATGGGGTGGGAGGAGGAAAATTTGGGACATTGGTGATGGGATGTTGCACTGGTGAAGGAGGGTGTTCTTTACATGACTGAAACCCAACTACAATCATGTTTGTAATCAAGGTGTTTAAATAAGTATATTCAAATTGTTTTCATAAATTACAGTGATTTCTTTAAAAACCGAATTCTTTGTTAAGAGTCCTCTTTTTTTGAATAGAGTTAAAATTATAATGTGACTCTATCTCTGACCACTTTTCCTAGAAAATGAAAATGTTCAAACAACTGCTGACTTGTGTGCAATAATCAGAGAACTTCTAATTATCTACTGTGACTTTAGCAGGGGTATATCTCAACAGTACAATTTAATCATTCCCTGAATTTATGTCATGACAACCCCAGACTTTTCAAAAGATTTAAAATATATTTTTGTGATTATAGGAACTTAATTATTTACAGTATCTTGGTTTTCTGTCTTCTTCTTTATTATTGATCACAGTCAAATCCTGAAAATCTTTTCAAATTTTTCTTACAAGAACTTTCAAACACATAAGTCCTCACTCTTTTCTTCTTGGCTCATATCTTTTTTCCCCTTTACTTAGACTAGCCCTTTTGAGGCTAAATCATTTTTCAGTTATTTCCTGGCTTACAGACTCCAGTACTTTATTGAGAAATTTTCCCCAGGTTATATCTACAATATAGTTGCTTTGTTTAAAATTTTCTGTTCATCCTGTCTTATGTTTCTGCATAGGATTGCAGACCACTTTATGTATTAATTCTCCTCCCCAAATATTTGAATTGAATTGTTCTCCACTAGAAAAATTGTGATTCTTTACCTGCTAGGTCATATAAACACGTAGACCTCTCCAATGGAGATTATACAACTCTAATGGCTGTTGTATTATGTAAGCTGTTTGAGGAACATGAAAAAATGGGGAGAAAATTGTTCAACAGAAGCCTGAAATGAAACTGAAAACTTACCTAGGTACACTTTTATGGTATTCAGTGGTGAAGACAATGGTTATATTAAAGAATGATCCAAGGATCTTAAACTTTCAGATGTAATAAAGATCCCCTGTTTCTCCAATTTCATGCTAATCCAGCAAACTTTTGATTTTTAAAGTGTATCAGCCTCAGGGATAGAATGTACTAGTCTTACTGACATGTGTTTTCTGCTGACAGAACCAGGTTTCTGAGGTTCAGGGCTGAAAGCCAAATCCTGGTTGGTGGTAAAAAAAAAATCAAGGTAATAGCACAGTATGAGGCTGTGTAGTGGCCAGGTTCTTCCTGGTGACAGATTAGCATTCCAGGAGCTTTTCATTCAAATGTTATCACCAATGTTGAAATCCAAATTTCCCATAAGTAAATCCCCAAACCGCCATTATGTGCCTCCAGCTTATATTTGCTTTCTCCTCCTTAATATCAAACTGAGTTTGGATTTATCTCCCTCCTACACCTCTATTTGTGGGTTTCTCATAATCAGCTGTTCCTAGGAAATGGAAGTCCATTCCCTTGTTAATGAATCACTTTCTTAATATTTGTCATTTTTTGGACCACTGTTGTACCATTTTTTTTTTTTTTGAATTCCTTCTAGGATTTCTGTAAATGTCATCTCTGTTTTTTTTCCTGAATCATGGAAGCAGTTTTTGAGAGGCTGTGCTGGCAATGAAATGACACGTTTCCAAAAAGGCCTGTGGTTGTAGTTCAAGATGCTAGTTGTGACACTATAGATAAATGCAGGGATGAGTCAATGAAGATACAGTTGATGGTTTTTAGATTAATTATAAGAATTAAGAGGCAAATAGGTATCACAACAGATTAATACACTTAATTAAAAAGTAAAACCTTTCCTTATGCAATTTGGGGATCAGTGATAAGGCTGCACCCATGATACCCAGGGCCTTTCCTGGTTCAATGCTTGATAAATTTATGAGGTACTTAGCATCAGACCTGCATCTTTTGCATGCCAGAAAACACTGAAACCTGTTGAGCTGTCTCTGGCCCTCAATTTACTGTGTTCTCTATAGTTTTGCTTTGTTTTGTTTTATTTTTGTTTGTTTGTTTTTGGGTCACTCCTGGTGGTGCTCAGGAGTTACTCCTGGCTCTATGCTCACTCCTGACAGGCAAGGGAGGGACGGGGGATAGGACCATATGGGATTCGAACCACCATCTGTCCTGGATTGGCCTCATGCAAGGCAAATGCCCTACCGCTGTTCTGTGCTATCTCTCTGGCCCCTCCCTACAGTTTTTCTTGAGGATGTTCTTCATGGAACCACATTTTTTTTTTCAATTTATAAACCAACTTTCTTAAGTTCTTAGGTGTTTATATTCTTGTTTAGTTTCCAAGTACATTGCTTTTTGAATGTCATTAAAGGAAAAAAATAACAAGGAATATTAACAAGGGTTTGTCATGTCAAATGTGACACATTTTTGCTCATCCAAGCAGCCAACTTCTGATCTGTAATTACTCTAAAAATGTCAACAGTAGGCTGTTGGAGTTTTGCCATACGTCATCAGAGATATTAGTTGCTGCAAGGCAAGATTTCAAAGCTAGGTAAAAGATTTTACTGTCTTCTTTGAGCTGAACTCAAACTTTCTAGAAATGTAGTTCTAATACAGAAAGAAAAATTGACAAACTGCCATGGAGACTCTAAAGAATGATTAATTTGCTACTTAGAACATAGACAGTTAAGTTTCTAGATTTTTTTTCACAGAAAACTATTTGTTAAAAGTAAATACTTAATCTGATTTTATAATAAAATATAATTTTGAGAATAATGAAAATTTGCATTGTAAAGATACAAATCATTGATATAAATTAGACATATTTAAATTTTATTATGGAACTGATAAAACTTACAATTTTGGGGCTGGAGTGATAGCACAGCAGTAAGGCATTTGCCTTTTACATGACTGACCTAAATTTGATCCCCGGTCCTCTGAGTCTGTCAGAAATGATTTTTGAGCACTGAGCCAAGAGTAACCTCTGAGTGCTGCCGGGTGTGGAACAAAAACAAAATCAACAACAACAAAACTTACACTGTCATATTATCTCTAATGAAAGAAAACTTTCTCACATAAACTTTATTTTTTCTTTTAATTGTTGTCTTATATGTTTAGCTTTAGAGAATACAATATATACCAAATAAATAAAATAGTAGACTTATGATCTGTGATATAAATTAAAGCACAATGACAACTACTGATAATTGCTATTTTATTCTTTTGTTTGCAAAAAACAATGATTGACAACAAATATAATGCCCGCAAATTATCTATGCACTATCTGTTGATTGGTTTCATTCTATTTCATTTTATTTTCTCAAAACAGTGTCTACATTTACATCCACATCTTTGAAAACATCTACATCTTTTGCATCTACATTTACATCATTGAAAACATTTTCAATTACCACTTATGGAGACACTATCTACATCCATATATTAAAGCTAGAAGAAATAAGATCTTCAAGAACTTAAGCAAATATCACATAATGTATTCTAATTAATTAATAATGTAAGAGTTTTATAATATAGTAAAAAGGGATAAAATATTTTTACTATTATTGTTATTAAATTCAAGCATTTGCATCAGTCTTTTAAGATTTTTTATTGAAACCATTGTGATTTACAAAGTTCTGTCTAGTTGGGTTTCATGCATACAATGTTCCAGGGCCAATCCCACCACCAGTGTTGACCTCCCTCCACCAATGTTCCCAGAATGCAATGCATGCCACCACCTCTTTCCATCAGCCTGATAGCATATTAGGCCCATTCTCAGTTTTGATTGTTAAAGTTTGGGTCTCATGATTTTATTGTTGTGACTCTGGCTGGATATTTAGTTATGTCCTTAACACCACCAATGTACCTGAGACCTCTTGACCCTGGTCCCCATCATTTTATATTTGTTTTTCTCCTCCTCCATTCAATTTGTTTTCTTCTCCTCACTCTACTCTGGGGCCAAGATAGTTCTTGACAATTTCCATTTAAACCATTGCATTTCTTTATGCAGTTATTCTAAATGCCACATAAAAGTGGTATTATTCAGTATTTATCCTTCTTTTACTGACTTACTTCAGTTAGCATGCATAATATCTTTAAGTTCCATCCATGTTGTTGCAAATTGCATGGTGGCATTAATTCTTACAGCTATGTAGTATTCCATTGTATATATGTACCACATCTTCATGATCCACTCATTTGTTGTTGGACATCTAGAATGATTTCAACTCTTAGCTATTTTATTAAGTGCTGCAATGAATAGGGGTGTGCATATATCCTTTAGAATGAGTGTTTTTCTATCCTGAGGACAGAAACCCAAAAGTAGGATTGCTGAGTCATTTGGCAGACTGATTCTTGTTTACTGAGAATCCTTCATACTGTTTTCCATAGGGGTTTGACTCAGCAGCACTCCCACCAGCAGTGGATGACAGTTACTTTCTTACCATATCCATTTTTTCTACATAGTATTATCTTCTACTAAGTGAACAATTCCATAAATCGTTAACAAAAGCAAGGATATCTTTAATGCTGAGGATATGAGACTTGGGCAAGGGCCCTCAGCAGGCAGCAGAAATTCTTAGGTTACTTTTAAGGAGCTATTTTTAGGATAATGGAGTCAGGTCCTGGGGCAGTTGGATTAGGGAACCTCAGTGATCTTGACACCTCCCTGAAACCTAGAACCTTGGAACCTGATTCTTTGGAGGCCAGACAGGGTGGGAACAAAAAAAAGTGTTATAAAAATATTCTAGGGGCAGTAGCAATGGCGCAAGTGGTAGGGCACCTGCCTTGCATGCACTAACCTAGGACCACAGCTCGATCCCCCTGCATCCCATATGATTCCCCAAGCCAGGAGCAATTTCTATTTTTTTGGCCACACCCGCTCAGAAATTGCTCCTGGCTAGGGGACCATATGGGCTCTGTGGTTCGAAGCAGATCCAGTGGATCTGCTTGTGCAAGGCAAACACCCTACCACTGTGCTGTCAATCAGGCCTCCATTTTTTTTTAATTTTGGGTCACACCTGGCAGCATTCAGGGGTTACTCTTTGCTCTATGCTCAGAATTCGCTCCTAGCAGTCTTGGGTGACCATGTGGGATGCCAGGATTTGAATCACCATTTGTCCTGTTGGGCTGATTGCTTTTTCTCCAGCCCCCAGGAGCGAGTTTTGAGCACATAGCCAGGAGTAACCCCTGAGTGTCACTGGGTGTGGCCAAAAACAAACAAACAAAAAATTCCCAGTATTTTTGATAAGTCTCATCCTCATTAAAATAAGATGATATCTCAATGTTGTCTTGATTTGCATTTCCTTAAAGTGATGATGAGCATTTTTTCATGTGCTTGTTGGCCATCTGTGTCTTCCTCAGAGAACTGTCTGCTCATTACCTCAGCATTTCTTGATGAGGTTTTTTTTTTTTTTTTTTTTTTTTTTTTTAGCTTTTTGGGTCACACCCAGTTGTGCTCAGGGGTTACTCCTGGCTGTCTGCTCAGAAATAGCTCCTGGCAGGCACGGGGGACCATATGGGACACCGGGATTTGAACCAACCACCTTTGGTCCTGGATCGGCTGCTTGCAAGGCAAACACCGCTGTGCTATCTCTCCGGGCCCTCTTGATGAGGTTTTTAAGGTTATGGGGGATTAAACTTTTTAAGTACTTCGTGCTAGACATTAAGTCTTTATCTGATGTGTCGAGTGTAAATATTTCCTCCCACTTAGTTGTCTGTCTTTAATTTTAGCCCATGTATCTTTTGCCATATAGAAACTTTAGTTTGATGTAGTCTCATTTATTCAGACTTGATTCTATAGCTCTTGTCATTGCCATTATCGCAAAGACTCCTTTGAGGTCTAAGTCTTAAGAGTGTTCTGCCTATTTCTTTTCAATGAACTTTTTGGATTGAGATCTAATTTCTAAGTATTTGATCCACTTTAAATTGACTTTGTATGGGGTTGGAGCACTGGTGCAAGCGGTAAGGCATCTACCTTGCCTGCGCTAGTCTAGGACAGATTGTTGTTGGTGTCCCATTTGGTCCCCCAACCAAGATCAATTTCTGAGTGCATAGCCAGGAGTAACCCCTGAGTGTCACTGGGTGTGGCCCAAGAAACAATAAAAATGGACTTTGTATAAGGTGTGAGATATGGATTAATCTTTAATTTCTTATACATGGTTATCCAATTGTCCCACACCATTCTTGAAGACAGTGTCTTTATTTTATTTTATGATGTTAGCTCCCTTATTAAAGATTAATTGACCATGTACATAAGGGTTTTTTTTTACTGAATATTCTATTGTGACCCACTGGTCTGAAACTTTGTCTTTAATCATAGTTTTATTCAATGCAATAAGTGAAAAATTCTATGTGCTGAAAACCACTCTGAAGTTTAGATTTTTATTTTCTGATAATTGCTTATGAAAATTATAATATTACATAACAAATTGACCGCTCCTTTTAAGCTTCAATTATTTAGATTCAATTATTTAGTTATTTCTTTTTTTTTCTTGTTTTTTTTTTTTTTTTTTTTTTTTGGTCATAACCGGCAGTGCTCAGGGGTTACTCCTGGCTCTACGTTCAAAATTCACTCCTGGCAAGCTCGGGGGACCACATGGGACACCAGGATTCGAATCTGTCCTATGTTGACTGTGTGCAAGGCCAATGCCTTATCGCTGTGCTATTGCTTTGCCCCTCCCAGTTATTTCTTTCTTTTGTAGGGATCTCACATATAGTCATGATCAGGGGTTTCTGCTCGTAGAGCTCTGGGGATCATATGGTGTAACAAGAATTGAACCCACCTGAGTTGCATGCAAGGTACTCAACCTATCTGCTGCACTTTTTTCACTTCCCCAGTTCTTAATTTCTTATCATTTAAGCATCTGAGTCTTATAATGAAAGGTTCTTGAATTGAGATATATAAAAACATGATATTTTGATTTATTATTTTTACTGGATAATTTTGAGGAAAAGATTTCTATTTTCTTCATTAATATTTAAATGAAGTCATTCTCATAATGAGCTTATGTTTCAAACTAGAATTTAAATTTTGTGCTTCATATTATAGTGTAGTTATTAGATTTTTGTTGATGTTGTTGTTGTTGTTTTTGGATCACACCCAGCAGCATTCAGGGGTTACTTCTGGCTCAGTGCTCAGAAATTACTCCTGGCAGTCTTGGGAAACTATATGGAAAGCTAGATTTGAACCACCCTCTGTCCTGAATCGGCTAAGTGCAAGGCAAACGCCCTACTGCTGTGCTATTTCTTCAGCCCCTAGTGTAGTTATTAGTAAGAAGAAAAAATAAAACATTACAAATTAGGGCCCGGAGAGATAGCACAGCGGCGTTTGCCTTGCAAACAGCCAATCCTGGACCAAAGTTGGTTGGTTCGAATCCCGGTGTCCCATATGGTCCCCCGTGCCTGCCAGGAGCTATTTCTGAGCAGACAGCCAGGAGTAACCCCTGAGCACCGCCGGGTGTGGCCCAAAAACCAAAAAAAAAAAAAAAACATTACAAATTAAGTTGTTGCTAAATGTAAGTTCTACATTTTTTTGAGAATTTCTTTCATAACATCACTTCAAATGTTATATTTCTTTAACTGTTGTCACTAAACCACTTAAATGATATGAAGGAAAGAGAAACATATTTAAAGATATTCATCCCCAAACAATTAAAATGATGATAATTTCTGAGTGAATTATTATATATTTATAATGACAGCATTGGTAATATTCAATATAGTTATTTCAAATGTTAATTATCAAAATTTGTTACATAAATATGCTCAAAATATTATATAGTAGAATCAAATAAAAATGGCATGAATTGAAATGTTTGAACAGGCATATGCATTAAGGAAAATATACCTAAATACCAGTTTATAAATATGGCTTAGTGCTGAAATAATAGGAAAATAAGCAGTTTAAATTAGGTTTTATTTTTCGTTATAATTTACATAATCCACGACTTATACTTATGTATCCTTAAGCTTGGTGACATAAAATGATGTGTTAGAGTTTTTAATTATTATTGTTAGCTTTATTCTTGCGCTCTTTTGAATAAATGTAGGTGATTTCAGTTCTGTTGTGGCTTTGCCATTTCTATAATTCTTTATTTCCATGAGACACAGACTGACATCTGCCTTTGCAAAACAGAGGGAGGAATTATATGTATAGAAAGTTTACTTATGCCAAGTATGAAAATTGCCGTGTAAATTATTTTCAAATATTAGTGACTAATTAAAGACTGAAAAATAACAATAGGAAAAAGGATAGTTAGTTCCTCTGCAGGGACTAAGACTGACAGGAGGACTTTGCCATTCATTGTGGGCTCATCCAAGCCTAGTTTGACACTTTTTTTTTTGTGGTTTTTGGGTCACACCGGGCAGTGCTCAGGGGTTATTCCTGGCTCCAGGCTCAGAAATTGCTCCTGACAGGCACAGGGGACCATATGGGGCACCGGGATTTGAACCGATGACCTCCTGCATGAAAGGCAAATGCCTTACCTCCATGCTATCTGTCCGGCCCCTAGTTTGACACTCTTAAGTGCCTTTTCTACAGACTCAATTGCTGAGAGCAGGAGTATGTGAATGAATGAGGGAAATAGAAAGCCTGTCTCGAGTACAGGTGTGGGTGGTGGTAGGAATCTTGCACTGGTGAAGGGGGGTGTTCTTTACATGACTGTAATCATACAACTATAATCATATTTGTAATCACGGTGTTTAAATAAAGATAATTTAACAATAAAAAACCATAAAAATATGATCAAAGAGTTAAACAATGTTTTAAGTTAGAGAACTAATTATTTAAGTCAAAGCACTAAAATAATAATCTATATTGTTGGACATGATGGAAGTAATGTAATTGTAATTTTAAAATAAAATATAAAGTAAAATCTTAAAAAAAAACAAAGGAAGTACTGGGATGTAGGTTGGGCTTCAGTCTCTTCAAGAGTCTATAGCAGTGAGCAAAAAAAAAAACTCAGAAATACATTCAGACATATCTGTCTTTGATTTTTATCTGTATTAAATTAAATTAATTAATTAATTTGGGGTTTGGGCCACACCCGGTGATGCTCAGGGGTTACTCCTGGCTATAGGCTCAGTAATCACTCCTGGCCTGGGGGACCATCTGGAATGCCATTACATCTGGGACCCCAGATGTAATCTGTCCTAAGCGTTTGCATGCAAGGCAAATGCCCTATTGCTCTGGCCCCTTTATCTGTATTTAAAAAAAAATACAAGCATTTCTGCCATTTTCTAAAATAAATTGATCTTGTAACCATGTCTGTGGGACTTAGGATTCTAGTAACTTTATGTAATCTGTTTGAGAAAGTGATGTGACATCAATTTAAAAATGAGGATTCTGTTCTCCACTATGAATTGGCTAAAGAAATGTGACCCCCTCCCCAGTTACACAGTGTCTGATTTCTGGCAAGTGGTTTACTAGTTTAGTGAGAACTTTTGCTCTTTTTGAAATTAAAAGGATAGAAGAAAGTTAAAATTATCTAAATTTCCCTGAATTCAAAAATTGTGTATAGCTGAAGGATATAAAAATAGTACTAAATTGTTTGGGAGGATTTGCATCATATTCAGCTATACCTGAAGGTAGTCCCAGATTTGGATTCAATATTGTTTGTTAGAAGTGATTTGGGGACCATCAGCAGAGCTGTGACTGGGACTGGATTGGGGCAGTAACATATAAAACAAATACCTTGTCTTCTGCACTATCGCACTGGTCCTTTTATGTTTGGGAATGCATATACACAGGCACACAGATGTGCAAGCACAAAGAACCTCTGCTTGCTCACCCAGTCTCCCAGGTAATGGTTACCTCCTGGTGGACTCCCTGGGGCCTTTTTGGAAATGGAAGCATATACCCCCTTTCAGCCTCCATCCACCTTCTGCTGCCTCAGCAGGCACAGCTCCATATCTGAACCACAGCAAAGTGACAGCTATATTCCTCACTCACATTGCTCACACAAACTCCTGGCACCAGTGAGGACAGGCAGGGAAGGAGAACAGCAATATGCAATCTGATCCATTAGGACTCTGAGTGCTAACTACTGAGATTTACCCTTAGCACAGCAGGAGCATATCAAACAAAATGGAGACACACAGAAGTCCAGTAAGCTCAATAAGTGAAAATAATAACTTAGAAAGCTCTTCCGGTACCAGCCAGCTCTGTAAAATGACTCAAAGAATGACTTAGTGGCACCATGTTGAGGTTGTTTTATGAGCTCACAGAAATAATGGCTCAGGTCAGCAAAACACAAGAACATATGAGAGTAGAAATGAAATATTACAATCAGAAATGTCAGAAATGTAGAGTACATTAGGTGATATTAAAAACTCAACAGACAGAAACAAATAAGTTTAAAAACTCAATTGAAGGTTGGAGAAGAAAACTAGCAGCAACTGAGGAAAAGATCAGTGAGGTCCAAGATGAGATTCAGGAAAGCTCTAAAAAGCTACAGAAAATGGAAAAGATGTTTGAAAGAAGTGAAGAGCACACCAGAGGACTTTGGGGAATATTATAGGAATTATTTGAGTCCCTAAAGTACGTGAAGATAAATGGGATGAATAACCACTAGTTAAAGAAATTATAAGGAAGAATTTTCTAGAGTTGAGTAGTTCTCAAAGAGGCCCAAAGGCTTTCAGCACAAATATGCCCAAACTGAAAAAAAAATCCTAGACATATTGAAAACCGCTAGAGACAGAATATTGAAAATAGTTAGATCCAAAGGGAATTTAACATACAAAGGAAAGCCCTTAAGATTCACAGCAGACATATCCAATAAAAATCTATGAGCTTGAAGAGAATGGTGTAAAATTGTAAATGGGGGGAGGGAGTCAATGAAAAAATACTTCCAAGATAGCACAGCGGCGTTTGCCTTGCAAGCAGCCGATCCAGGACCAAAGGTGGTTGGTTCAAATCCCGGTGTCCCATATGGTTCCCCGTGCCTGCCAGGAGCTATTTCTGAGCAGACAGCCAGGAGTAACCCCTAAGCATCGCCGGGTGTGGCCCAAAAAACCAAAAAAAAAAAAAAAAGAATATCCAGCTGGATTAAAATTCATATTTAAAAAAATTTACAGAATTCATGGAGAGGCAACAGCTTAGGGAATTCATAAACTTGAAATGAATTTTGCAGGAAGTGTTAAAGGTACTTCTTAAATTGACAAGACAAACTGCTGGCACTTTATTAATAAGTATGATATTCACTCCTGGTTTTTATGTTGTTGTCCTCAACAAGTTCAAGATAGTCTCTATTACTAGCTTGCTAAGAGATTTTACATTTTTTAGTAGTGAATTAATATTTATTTTATATTGAAGATTCTGGTATTTTAGCATTTTTCTTTCATATCTTGTTTATTTGTTTTTTGGGCCACACCTGGTGGCGCCCAGGGGTTACTCCTGGCTCTGGGCTCAGAAATTGCTCTTGGCAGGCACAAGATGATGCTGGGATTAGAACTACCAGTCCCTCATGAGTTGGCCATTTGCAAGACAAATGGCCTACGGCTGTGCTATCTCTCTGGCCCTCTTTTATATCTTTTATATATTTCAAATATTCTATAAAATTTTTTTGTTTGTTTGTGGGCCAAACCCAGCAGCACTCAGGTGTTACTCCTGGCTCTGTGCTCAGAAATCACATTTAGCAGGCTTAGGGGTCTATATGGGATGCTGGGGTTTGAGCCTGGGTGGGCCATATGCAAGGCAAATACCCTACCTATTGTGCTATTTCTCTGGCCCCTATAAATATATATATACATATATATACTTATGTACTTATATAAGTATATATGTATGTATATGTATATATATATTTGGTTTTTGGGTCACACCTGGCAGCGCTCGGGTTATTCCTGGCTCTATGCTCAGAAATCACTTCTGGCAGTCTCGGGGGACCATATGGGATGCTGGGAATCGAACCACTGTCCTTCTGCATGCAAGGCAAATGCCTTACATCCATGCTATCTCTCCGACCCTCCTATAAATATTTTTATTATAATATTTCACTTACTGGGGCTGGAGAGATAGCATGGAGGTAAGGCGTTTGCCTTGCAGCAGAAGGTAGGTGGTTCGAATCTCGGCATCCCATATGGTCCCCTGAGCCTGCCAGGAGCGATTTCTGAGCATACAGAGGTGGCGAACAAGTTCAACACAAAGAGCCGAAATTTTAAATTGTGAGAGTCAGAGAGCCACACCACGCAGTGACCTGCCAAAACAGACAAACACTCACACAAAAGCATCTAATTTTAACAATAATCTATTAAACACATATTGCATTTTGCCATTTTGAGTGAGGGTAAAAATCTTGTTCGCCACCCCTGGTGCCATAGAGCCAGGAGTAACTCCTGAGCACTGCCAGGTGTGACCCCAAAACCTAAAAAACAAACAAACAAAAAAAAAAACATTCCACTGACTGATGCAGTTACTTAAGCATTATCTATATTTTTTAACACATAGTCAGCCACCTTTTTGGATAAAACAAAGTTTTATACTTTTATAAGTCTATTGAAATTTTCTTTTAAGTCGGGACCTGAGAGATAGCATGGAGGTAAGGCATTTGCCTTCCATGCAGAAGGTCGGTGGTTCGAATTCTGGCATCCCATATGTCTCCTGTGCCTGCCAGGGCGATTTCTTCGCATAGAGCCAGGAGTAACCCCTGAGCACTGCCGGGTGTGGCTCAAAAACCAAAAAAAAAAAACTTAATTCTATTATTTTCACTCACACTACATTATTTACATTCATTTTAAATGTATTGGGATAGAATTTTTCATACTATTGAAATTTTAATTTATACACTTTAAGAACAGATACATAACTTTTGAAAAAAATTAACAACTTTGGGCCAGAATGATAGCACAGTGGGCAGGAGGGGCATTTGCCTTACACATGGCTGACCTGAGTTTTTCTCTGGTATCCCATATGTTCTCTTGAGCCTGCTATGAGTGATTTCTGAGCTCAGAGCACAGAGCAAGTCCTGAATACTGCTGGGTTTGAGCCAAAACAAACAGACAAACAAAAAACATGTAATTGGGGCCTGAGTCGATAGAGTAGTGGTAGGGCATTTGCTTTGCATGCAGCCAACCTGGGATGGACCTGGGTTGGATCCAGGCTTCCAATTTTATCCCCTGATCATGCCATGAGCAATTTCTAGTGCAGAGCTAGGAATAACCCCTCTTCATGACTCGGTGTGGTACAAAAACACCCCCCCTCATATTTTTAACATATTGGTTCTTAATTATGCTGGATTTTAGGATTTTACTATATTCATTTATATTTGTGTCGGTGTCACTACCTCCACAATAAATTTTAAGATATTTCTTTTATATGTGTAGCATAAAGAAATATTAAAGGAACAATAAGTAGCTAATGTCACTGGAGATGATACATATAGAACATAAAGGGTAAATGACAGAGGGGTCCTTAAGTAACTGGTAGAAAGAAATGGACACTGTGCTAATGGATATGGTGTTGGAATGATGTGTGTATGAATACTATATGAAAAGCATAGTTACAATATTGTTTATTCTGGCACCATAATAAGGGTGGTAAAGAAAGAATTAAAAAAATAGTGTATTTACTTGACCTTGACAAAAACTAAAGCAAGATTAGTAGTTTGATCATTAGATTGTATAAATAGATGTATGTATTTTATTTGGAGAAAGATAATTTCAAATAGTGCTCCACTATGTTAAAATTATATATGAGAGATCACATGATTCTCAGACTCTTTGCATTATACAAAATAGCATAGATGACAGTAATATCAATTATATTGTACATAAAGTAACCTACATAGAAGAAATATTTTCATAGTATTGGGGAAATATGGATTTATGTTGGGGATAAAGTGATAGGACAGCAGGTAGGGCACATACCTTGCCTGCTTGTGATCGGAGTTCTATCCCTGGCACCTCATGTGGTCCCTAATCTGCCAGCAGTTCAGATCCAGGATTATACCTTGAGCACTGTCAGATGTCATCCAAAAATTTTAAAAAAAGTCTGATAAACAAGTTTCACTATTAGCTGTTTACTGATTAAATATCAGTCTATTCAGAGCTTTCTAAATTCGATCACTCAGAGAGATCATTAGAGATCCAACTACTTGTTTCAGAAAAATTTTCTTGAGATTTGTATTGTTAATACTTCAGAAGATCAAAGCTTGAGGTTATTGATCTGATTGACTGCTGAGCCAAATACATTCCACCAAAGTAAAGTTTGAAAATGCCTCAATACACCATACCAGCAAGAAACCTTATTATAGTTTAGAACCATAGTGGATATGTCATTTATTTATTTCAATACAATGCAATCATTCTGTTAAATATTATGAGGCAAGTTTTAGCTGCTCTAATGCATGCTATAATAGCATTATACATCTTGTAGCTCGATGCCTTGAGTTTGAACTCTAAATCCACCAACTACTACCAGAATAGTTTGTACTCTGGCTCTGACATGCACTTTCTAAGCAATCTTGTGTATATTATCTTCGGTCAACATTTTCTGCCTCTCTAAATGGCAGATGATATTAGTACTTACTTCACTATGCTCTGTTGGTGGATATTGCGTGTTAATATCTTAGTTTATAATGGCCTATGTTAGGTACATTTTAATTAGATAATATCTCTTAATTTTCATTCTTTTGATGGTCAAAAACTAATCTTGCTAAGTTTTTGTGTTAGTTTTGGTCTCAACTCAGTGCGTAGGGCTTATTTCTAGCTTTGCATTCAGAGATCACTCCTGATGATTCCAGGGTGCTGGGTGGTGGTTTGAAGAGGTAACCTTGGGATACCAGGTATCAAACCTGGGTTATTACATGAGTCAAGAGCCCTATGGACAGAACTATGTCTCCAGCCCTTACCTATTTTTTTTCATCTAATGTGAGCTTTAAAAAATATTTCTACATATAACCTATACTTAAGTGTTCTAGCTAAAATATTAGGTATATCCTTTCTTAAAAATATGCACATTTATTTGATAATGTTTATGAAATTTATGATACTCAATGAAGTGAAATATATTTTAGAAGAGGAAAATTCCTTATTGTTACAGTACAACTACATTGTCACTTTTAACCTTCTTTCTAAGACATGAAATGTCTCCCTTGAAAAGCTTAGGGTGGTTGAACAAATTGACACATTGAGAACAACTAGAATGTGTTCTGACAAGGAAAGTAAGATAAGGACATGCAAATTACATCTGTAAAGGAAGGTGATTCAACAAAGGCCTCCAGGAATCTCTGACACTTAACCTGGGTTTTGACAACTAAGCAATTTGCCATTTGGACAGTGGAAGCTAGAGCACACTCTTGACATAAGTTTGCATGTACAAAGGTATGATGGTATGTCAAGACACAGCATATTTCATATGAAAAAGATAAATGTCTCATAAATAGTGAATGGGAATGAGACTAGGACTGAAAAGCATTAGAACTAGAGTGTAAAATTATTAGTAAATTTACAGATTATTCAAGTTTTTTAAATAGATAATAGAGTAGGAATAACAGTACCATTGCCTGATGCATTTTGAAAGATTTCTACAAAGTCAAAGTAAGACCAAAGTTCAAAGTAAGATCTTTGCAGAACCACTTCCTTGAAGAGCCACCATCAAACTAAAGCATTTAAAATAAAAATGAAAGTGTGAAATTAGTGTAAGAATTTCCATGAAGTTCTGCTTTTCCCCTTCTCTGGCTTATATTTTGTTGATGACCATAGTTTAATTTCTTTTTTCATATACATAATAATTAAAGATGTGTTTCTTGTTGGAGATCATAAGCATTCATGACATGTAATAAGTAGAAAATGAAATCTGTCGGGATCTATTATGTATGTATTCTCACATAATTTTATTTCAGATAATAATTTGAAGGTGAAATTTTGTTGTCTTCAAATTGTCAGCAGGTCCCTTGGTTATTTAATTTTCATAATTTTCAATCATATAACTTGCTCATTAGACATAGACCATTGTCAAGAAAGAAATCAAATGCAGAAGTAGAACAAAATATGTGGGGTCAGAGAGATAGCATGGAGGTAAGGCATTTGCCTTGTATGCAGAAGGACCGTGGTTCGAATCCCGGCATCCCATATGGTCACTCGAGCCTTCCAGGAGCGATTTCTGAGCATAGAGCCAGGAGTAACTGCTGCCAGGTGTGACCCAAAAACAAAAAAAAAAAAAACAAAAAAAAAAGCAAAAAAAAAAAAGAAAAAGAAAAAAGAGAAAGAAGAACAGAATGTGTGTTGGAGAAAACAAAAGAATTTGAGTCTCAAATCTTAGGCTTATCAGGCAGACAAAAAATTATAGTAGGTAGAATGCTTGCCTTTCATATGCATCAACCTGAAGTTGATGCCCAGAACTCCATCTGGTTTCTTGAGTCTGAGTGCAGAGGAATTATTAAGCCCTTACCCCATTTGTGGCACCAAAATAAAACCAAAAGAATAAAACATTATTTTAATTAGGTTTAGCTGATAAAACACCCCATTTGAAAAAGTTAATATTTCATTATTTACAATGTTTTCAGTCACACAGAATACTAATATATTTAAAAATAATGTTAACATTTATTTGAAGATATAAATGAGGTAAAATTGTCCCAAATGTAAAATACACAAGGCAGAAAGTGTCATGGGCACTTTAGTGGGGGATATAAAATTATTTTTTATATCATTACCTTAACTTTCAACACTGATGTAGCTTCCTAAACTACAATAAACTAAATAACATTTTAAAAAGAAAATTTATAAAATATTTTACAAAGAAAGTATCTTTTTGGTTTTTGAACTACACCTGGTTGTTTTCAACTTACTCCTAGCTTTGTGGTGAGGGATCACTTTTAGCAGGCTCAGGGGATAATAATGGGGTCTTTGGGGTACAACCCGGGTCAGCCACATGCAAGGTAAGTGCCCTGCCCAATGTACTATATTTATGGCACCTATTTTAAAAACTAATATTATTTTTGGCTGGCGTGGTGGGCTGCAGCGATAGGGCGTTTGTCTTGCACGCAGCTGACCTAGGATAGACCACGGTTCAACTCCCCATCGTCCCATATGGTCATCCAAGCCAGGAGTGATTTTAGCGCATAGCCAGGAGTAACCCCTGAGTGTCACTGGGTGTGGCCCAAAAACAAAACCAAAAAAAAGGGAAAATAGTATTTTATAATAAAGCAACATTTTTATTTTAAAGTATTTTACAGAAATATTATAAACAGAAAGAAACGGAAAAATTATCAATAAATTAAGTAAGAGAAGAGAAACTCTGATGCTGTAAAATATTTAAAAATATAGATTAAGTGATTTGGTATTTCACCATATATTAGTCTTTTTATTTATCCACTGATCTCTACTTTTGAACTAAGAATGCTTGAATAAGAAAAAAATAAAGGTAATTTTTCTAGTTTTGTTTCTTAAATACTTGTAATCTATTTGGCGTTTGGGGGTGCAATTTTTCCATCAAAGTATAAAAGGAATATTATTTTTGGGGGAAGAAGTGCATGTTTCTAGCTTTCACAGATGGGAAATGGTGTGAGAGAAAAATAAAGAGAGAGAGATGAATCAATAAAAATAATGACAACAACTTGAATTGCATTGTGGCATAGCTCTAAGATTCACAAGATATCCCAAAAGGCCTTGTTTATCAACTTGAAAAATTATATGGTGTTCTTCTCTGTCAACAAATTAAAATGGTTGCAGTCATGTTGTTGACTGTATTTTTTGTTTATCATGTTAAATGCACATGATAACGTTTCTCTTTCATATCAATCTATTTCTGTATCTCTATCATGATTAAAAGTGAACACAGTTATAACAGGATATTATTCATACCATTTTACTCAGATTATTCGATTAAAAATAATATGGTAGCTTACAGCTGCTGTTAGAGAACTGCGTAAGTACAGCACAAGCTATTTATGTATAGCTTCTATAACACAAACTCAACTATAGCTTCCAGAACAACTATAGAACATAATACAAGCTATAGTCTCAAGTGTGCAATCAGAATATGGCATCTAAAAATAAACTTGAGTGTCAATAATATTTTGATGCTTTGAATAAGCCAACAAGCTAATTTGTTGTTTTATTTTGTTTTGGGGTTAGACCCACAGGTACTCAGGCTTATCTTTGCCTCTCTGCTTACAGACCACTTCTGTTGGTTCTTGGGTATCAAACCAAAGTTGGCTGCATGCAAGACAAATGCCATATTCCTTGCATTTTCCCTGTGGTCCATCAACAAGTTTCTTTTAATAATAGTCATAAAGTTGTGAAATAGCACCTGCTTCCTTATAATTTAGTAAGCTTTATTTATTTTTGAAGTACAAATATATTGAGTTGACTGGAAAAATCAATGAATTCTGATCTATAAATTGAATAAGGCTCATAAAGATGAGCGAATGTGTTAAAACTAATTATACCTTTATGAGTTCATGATCAGGATATATGGGACCAAGAGACTTCTTGCCTGAGTGATAACTTAATCATATCATTAGTTGGGTTTATTTTATAGCATTGTGGTTCTTTAGCAGCATTTTTAGAAACTATTCTTTTTTTTTTTTTTTCTTTTGGTTCTTAGGTCACACTCTACGGTGCTCCGGGGTTACTCCTGGCTCTGTGCTCAGAAATTGACCTGGTCAGGCTCGGGGATCATATGGGCTGCCAGGATTTGAACCACAGTCAGTTCTGGGTTGGCTGCCTGCAAGGCAAACTCCCTACCACTGTGCTATCTCTCTGGCCCTCTTAGAAACTATTCTATAATTATGTTTTATGTTAGCTTTTATTTGTTGGAAGACTTGGTTTTAATTTAAAAATGGAAAAAGTAGGTACTGGGATATTTACATTGGTTAGTGTAACTGCTAGGTTTAATTAGACTTAATTCTCTCATTGCATGGTACCCTGAACAAGGTAGGAAGCCAGTTTGGAGTTTCACAGCGCTGCAGGTAAAGGTTCTAGAGGCCCCTGTCGTTTGGTCCTTGGCAATCATCTCCAGTCTCCTTAGAAGATAATTTCCAGTGCTCTTCCCCACCCAAAATAATTAAAATAAAAAATAACCTCACATTAGTAATTATTATAGGAGAAAAATAAATGAGTGTTTCTATTATAATTCAGAAAATGTTTTAGTATGCATTTAATATTCATTGATTATGAACATTTATTCAATTGTGCATACTAATTTGAAAATATTTCTCCTATAAAACGGTAATACATTAATCTTGAATTACTTCCAGTCTTAGTTTAAATTATTGTTTCAGAACAGATATATTAAAAAATTTGTGATCAGTATTAATATTTATGGTATTTTTGTAACTCATAATGTATAGGATTTTTGGATATGAACTATGAACTGTTTTCTATACATTTTTGGGGTCAAGAAAGATAACAGTATCTTATAAAATATCTTAATCCAATACATTTCCATGGTTGTAGAGTAATTAATTATTTAAACTTTAGAAGAATTCATACAATCTAATAGAAGTAGCTCCTATTTATTAAAGGATCAGATTGTTTTATTTTTATTTATCCACTTATTAATTATTATTATTTTTTATTTTTGGGTCACACTCGGTGACACTCAGGAGTTACTCCTGACTCTGAGCTCAAAAATTGCATCTGGCAGGCTCAGAGGACTGTTTGGGATGCTGGAAATTCAACCGGGTCCATCCAGGTTTGGCTGCATGTATGGCAAATGCCCTATTTCTGTGCTAATGAAGCAAGATAGTTTTCTTTGTTTCTTTTTTTTTTTTTGTTTTGTTTTGGGGCCAGACCTAACACTGCTCAGGGATTACCCCTGGCTCTGCACTCAGAAATCTCTCCTGGCAGGCTAGGGGAATCATTTGGATGCCAGAAATCAAAGCCTAGTAGGCTGTATGCAGGGCATATGCCCTATCTGTTGTGCTATGGGACTGGCCCCCAGAAAGATAGTTTTTTTTACTGAAATTTATTGAGACATGAGGAGGGAGAAGACAGAAGGGATTATATGTTCAGAAGAGAACAAAAGGCTTCTCCAGAGTAAACAAAGTAAATAAACAGTGAGACAATCAAGGGAGAATGCTTGCTCAAGGGTAAACACGATCTAAAGAGCAATTCAAAGAGTTCAAACTTAATTTCTAAAATTCTTTGTTTTTCTTTTTCTTTTTTTTTCTCTTCTAGGATCTGACTTTTCTTCTTTTTCCTTTATTCTCTCTGTTCCATTCTCTTTAATACTCAGGAGAAATTGCTTCAATCCTAAGGTAGAAATTTTATTTGAATAAATTGTCTCAATGTTCTGTAAGAAGCTTTAATACATTAGGCAGCAAGAGGTAAAACTAAGTTGTTTAATTATAGCTGGTCTGTCCAGTAACACTTGGTTTCTGTTGAGGGCTGTGTTTCAAAGGAAGAGTGATATACCAGGATGCTTTTTCATTTTGTTTTATTTTTGTTCAATGAAAGTTCCAGATACATTTAATGAGGTAAATCATTTGTTATCATTAATATTTAACTTGAAAGGACTTGTTCATCTTCTTTCTCACTTGTTTTCTAGTTTTCAGAATTAGAAAATCAAACTTGCTGATGGGGGATATTGCATGAGAATTAAGTCAGCAGCAGTCCAGGCCTGTTTTTCATTGTTTGACCTTGTGCCCATTATGTGAAAACAGCCATGAATTTCCCTGAGATCAGTTGTAATCTTATGTGTGGCCTGACAGGAGCATTGCTTATGTATGCAATGTTAGGAACGTACTTGTTGAGAGTAATCTATGGCATGTCTAGTGACTGATGGAATCCTTTATCATTTCAATATAGCATCCTTGTTGTATTCTGTAGTCAGCCCATGGATTTAATTGTTAATAAAATTGAATATGGATTCCTTGGCCAACATAATTCATAATTGCATTATGCCAGGTTCAGTGAAATTGGCTAGATTTATTGTTTGTCCTATTTCTCTGTTGTTAGACAAGGAGTAGATAATCCTGTTTCTTTTACCACATAGACATTTCTAAGCTGATCATCATTTTATTCAGATTTTTAATCCATCAAGTAGATGAATCTCTTCATTTCCTTTGCATCCTCAATTTTCAGACATATGGTGATTATTGTGAAATGCTTTATTATATTTAACTAATACACATTGAACACATTTATTTTTGTGAGGCTGTCTTCTGGAAAAATACTGAAATTTATTTCCTTGTTCATATAATAATTCTCATTAATGTTTAGCCATTTATTATGTTCTGTTTCCCAAACCAAATATTATGAGGATGTCTTCAATATGTCTCATACTGTGCGTGATTATTTTAACCTTTTAACAATTGTAGTCAATTTACCCTTTAAAAAGCATTTTTGGCTTTCCAAAGGATGCTCAGGAAGGCCAGGATCACACTGGTGAGTCTTATGCCAGTGACTCAGTGCTATGCTGAGTATGTGCTGCTCTGGGTCCTGTGTTAGATCTACCAGGACAGCCCTAGTAATACTAGGGTATTACTAGGGTAATTACTAGGGTAATACCACAACCAAAGGATGCTCAGAGACCCCTGACTCTCCTATGTAAAATTTATTTTAATTATTTTTAAAGTCATACATATATTCTGATTTTATGATAAAATATAAAGAAACTCAGAACAGCAGAGAAGAAAAATTTTATATAACTTTACTACTATGTGTACTGCTTTACTAACTTTACTACCTTATTAAGTTACTCTTAGCTACTTAACTATTTAACTAACTTACTGTACTTTATTATTTTACTAACCATGGTGTTTTTAGTAACAGTTTTGAACTTATTAAACATTAATTGTGTATTAGAAGAGACAAGGGTCCCTGTGAACAGACTCAGCTTTGAGAGTTGAAGTGTGTTGCTGAATGTTTTGGTAAAGTACCATCCTGAAGTGAGGAAGCAGATTGAAGCAGCAGAGAACATGATGGAAAGCTGATCCTCATTACCCTTGACTGTCAGTGGAGAAGGGATGGGGTGAACCACTAAAGCCAGCTGTGCTCTGTTCAGGGACAGGTCTCTGCTTAGGAACTGGGTATATGGACAGATGTATCTATCTGCTGAGTTGGCAACTGTCTTTAGCTGAAAGCAGTTAAATCAGAGGGACTGTCTCTGAGCCAACAGTACTCAGATGATATGAGTGGGGTTTCTTTGTGATGCTGTTGAGATAGATTTTAACCACTAAACATATGCAAAGAAGAATCTAGAAATTCAGAGACATTCCTTTGGAAAACTTTTACACTTTTTACAGAAATGACTTCTGTAGCTTTGAAGTTAAAGTTAATATTCAATCCCATGTTGCCCCAGTGAGGTAACTACAGTTTTGATATTTCTTATAGTTTTCTCTGTGGGTTCTATATATATGCTGATTATTTAAGTATCAAAATATGTTAGTGGGGCCAGAGAAATGGTACAGAATGTAACATGCTTATCTTGTACTTGGGTAAGTCCAGACGGATCTCTGGTCCTGACTCACCTAAGTTCTGTCAGGAGTGATCTCTGAGCACAGAGCCATTATTTGCCTTGCTTGTGGCTGATTTGATTACATGTAGGCAACATGTATGGTCTGTGAGTGTTGAAACACCAGAAGTCATGACTGAGTACATTTTGGTATGATCCCAAAACCCAAATAAATTCAGAAGTATGTATATATATATATGTATATATATACACATATATGTATATATGTATGTGGTTAGCACAATTACACAATGTGTGTAATGAAATCTTTTTCATTAGTAATGAACAATGTTTTTTAAATTAGAGAACACATTTTGAGGCTGTCTTTTGTAGGTCTTATTAAATAGATTTAGCTTTACTTTTTTCTGAGAATTTGTAAGTCACTAAATAGTTGTAGTTTTATAATATAAATGTGTGACTTTGTAATGTTTGCACCAGAGTGAACTTCAAAAACCTTGATTGTCACATTTAAATTATGATGCTTGGAGATTAAGCTGGGCAAAGATGTGATGTGGGCTTGGTTTATGAGATTCCAGAGCATGCCTATAAAGAGATTATATAATGAGGATTTAAAAATAAAAAAGAAATGTAAAGCATAAAAAATTAATCTCTTAGTTATTTATTTAAATAGATTATTATACAAATATTATGATAGTTTGTATAGTCTGCTTTTTTGTTTATTTGTTTGTTTATTTTTGGGCCACACCTGGTGACACTCAGGGGTTACTACTGGCCATGTGCTCAGAAATTGTTCCTGGCTTGGGGGCTATATGGGATGTTGAGGATCAAATACAGGTTGGTCCTGGGTCAGCTGTGTGCAAGGCAAATGCCCTACCATTGTACTATTGCTCTGGTCCCCTAAATCAATTTTCTACCTCATTTACTAGAAAACTTGGACATTTTTGAGATTAGTATGGATCAATGTTTTTCTATCTTTTTGTTTATGTTTCTTTTTCTTTTCTTTTCTTTTTTTTCTTTTTTTTTTTTTAGGTATACCTATTTCACTCAGGGGTTACTCCTGGCTCTCTATTCAGAAGTTATTCTTGGCAGGTTATGGGGACCATATAGAATACTGGGGGTTAAACCTGGTTTGTGCAAGACAAATGCCTTACCCGCTGTGCTATTGGTCAGCCCTTTCAAATTGAATGTTTAAAGAAGAATCAGTGCTTCTAACATATTATGGATCCTGGTTTTATAAACCAACAGTATTTATACTATATTATCTTCACCATGAAATTAGTTTTTACCTATTACTATATAATTAACCTCTTTAAGTCTGATTTATCCATCTACCTCACTGTTCTCATTGAATAACAATTTTCTTTTCATATCCAAGAGTTTATATTGCTTTATTTTGCTTGACCATTTGTTTCATTACCTCCCACTTCTGAGTAGATATTGGAGCAGTAGAACAGTGGGTAGGACATTTCTGTTTCATGCAGGTGACTGATTTGATACCTGGTATCTCCTATGGTCTCCTGAGGTCATCGGGAGTGATTATGAATGAAGGGCCAGGAGTAACCCCTGAGCATTGCTAGGTATGCCCCCCTGCAAAACAAAACAAAACAAACAAACAAAAACAACACCCACAAACATATCTTAAAATGTTTGTCTTTCTTTGAATTGTTCCATTAAGCATAATACTCTGTAGGCCCATCCATGTTGTGGCAATGGCAGAATTTCAACTTTTTTAAAGCTGAGAATCAATCATTCATTTATAGAATACCACTTTTTGGGATGGTATTTAAATTGTTTTCAGTATTGTAAATGATGCTGCAATGACTATGGAGTGAATACATATTGCTTTAACTAGTGTTTTTATTGCATATACCTATATAATAAACTACATTGAATGAGCTAATTTATATTAGTTTCTTTAGAAATTTCTGATATGTCTTTTAATCTATATTGCTTTTCTATCAAATGACTTCAGATACTAGTTTGGCTTTGGGACTTTAAAAAGAAATATTCATAGAAGTACATTCTTTTTTTAAAAGAATTTAATTTATAAAAACAGTTCTTTCTCAGAAAACTGAAAATACAACTAAGAATCCAAAGACCACATTTCTAGCTATATACCATCCCACAAATAAACATACTTGCTTAAATTTAAAGAAGTTTCTACACCACTATGTTTTTCAAACACTATTCATAATACTTATAACTGGCAAAGTCAGATATTTCTTAATTATTGTTTATATTTTGAACATTGTTATTAAATCATTTTAAATTAAAGCAATTTATATGAAAATTTATCATTGAACCAACATGTATAACCTTACTTTTATTACGTTAAAAGACAATACAGAAAACTTGAGCTGGATGGGGGAAGGAAAAAAACCTGATGTAATGACAAATGATAATTTTAGGGGAAAGTATACTGCAACATGAATATTATTAAATTTTTATGAGAAAAAATTTTAGAAGCATACCATTTCACCTGCGCTTCAAAACAGAATAAGCAGATAACATCAACTATTGTTCTATGAACAAATGCTAAAATTGCCCTCCTAAAAAAAGGATATAGGAAATTGTGTATTTCTTTTACATGACAAATCCCGTGTGAAGCGTTGTAGTTTCTGTTAAGTCTAGCCAATATTCATGCCACGTAGAAATATCTAATGTATAGTTTTAAAATTTTAAAATTAGGGCATCATGATTTACAAAGTTATTTCTCATTAAGTTTTAGACATACAGTACTAATCCCACCAACAGGGTCAACTTCCCTTCACCAATGTTCCCATGTCCCTCCCATACCTCCTAAGTTTGGTTGTTAAAGTTTGGATCTCATGATATCAGTGTTGTAGCACTATCATTGTTTAACATCATCAGTGAACCTGGATTCCCATGAGTCATGGCCCCCATTTTCACTATTTTATATTGGTCTTTCTTCCCCTTTATTTCTTTCTTTATCTGCATTGAACTATGGGGCCAACTGTGATCTAGGTACTCCCTTTAAGCCATTTTATTTCCTCATGCAGTTATTCTAGGTACTACATATAGATTATATAAGCTTATATTTATACTTCACTGGCTTAATATAACATGCTATTTTCCAGTTTCATTCATATTGCAGTGAATTGCATAATTGCTTTGTTCATTATAGCTGTGTATTATTCCATTTTGTGTATTCACACATATACATATGCACCACATCTTCATGATTTCAGTTATCTATTGTTGGATATTTAGGTTGGGTCCAAGTCTTAGTTATTGTACTGAGTACTTCAGTGAATAACCACATACATATAGCCTTTTAAATGAATATTTTGCTGTCCTGGGTATAAATGCCCACAAAGTGGAATTGCTGGCAGCTTGTTTATACGAAATGAGAACCATCTAAACTGTTTTTCAAATAGGTTGGACCAGTCAACATTCCTACCAGAGTAGTTGAACGTTCCTTTCTTACCACATACCTGCCAACACAGATTGTTCCCAGTATTTTTGATATGCACCGTTTTCACTGGTGTAGATGATGTCACATTGTTATATTGACTTGGATTTCTCTATTTTTTTTTTATAAAATCACTGAATTATGAAAGTATTAGTTTAGTTCCAGGTATTCAATATTCTGACACCAATCGTACAACTAGTGCCAATTTATACCCACCGATGTCTCCAGGTTCCCTTCTACACCTTGTTGTTTTTAATGATAAATAGCAAAGTGAAATTTATGATGAATAGTGGTTTGTAATACAAAAAAACTTCATTAACTTTGATGTTTTATTTTCAAGAATATTCTTTATTGATGTTTAATTTTCAAGAATATTCTTTAAATTAAAGAATATTCTTTAATTTCGAGGAACCATATTTCTATAGATTTTAAGGTTATCAATATTCATGATCTGATGTCAGATATATTAGGGGAATTAAGAAAAGCCCATGCACATGGATTTTTTTAAAATGTATAATGTAAAAATAAAAATGAGCCAAGTACAAATGAATAATATAAGACAGAATCCTTATTGAGACAAGCTGCACCAGCAACTTAGTGGAAAACTTGCCAAGAGCTTTACAAAATCACAAATCCTCCTGCAGGTTGATCGACCTAGTCAATGATAAACTCAGTTTTGGATGAGCCCCTATGGACAGCAATGAGGAAAGCAATGTTTATAGTAAGAGCCAGGCAGGATGCTGCTTTTCAAAGACCTTTGGGGTTTGCTTCATTCATCATGCTGACTTTTCAAGCAGGATAGTGAATGACATTTAAATGAGGTAATCCTGAGAATAGAAATAGCTAATATATGACAAATACTTATATTCTTAGCATTTCTTTTTTTTTTTTTTCTTTTTGCATTTTGGGCCACACCAGGTGATACTCAGGAGTTACTCCTGGCTATGCACTCAAAAATTGTTCCTGGCTTGGGGGACCATATGGGATGCCGGGGGATCAAACTGTGGTTCGCCCTAGGGTAGCACGTGCAAGGAAAATACCTTACTGCTTGCTCCAATGCTCTGGCCCTTTTAACTATTTCTTTTTTGTTTGTTCGTTTTTGGATCACACTGGGCAGCGGTCAGGGGCTACTTCTGGCTCTATGCTCAGAAATCACCCCTGGCAGGCTTGGGGGACCATATGGGATGCTAGGATTTGAACCACTGTCCTTCCGCATGCAAGGCAAATGCCTTACCGCTGTGCTATCTCTCTGGCCCCCTTTTTAACCATTTCTTAATAATTTTATCTTATAATACTTATAACAAACACTGACCCTTTGCTTTGACACCTTTTTTCTGATTAAAGGCAATAAAAGATAGTAGAGTACCAAACAAATAGTTATTTATTTATTAATTATTTAATTTTAAATTATATTTATTTAATTTAAATAAAATAATTTACATTTTTATTTTAAATTAAAATCATTTAAAGTTAATGAATAGTATTTTTCACATTTGATTTTTCAAATTTATTTTTATTTTCAATATAAAATATTTATACCTACCTTAAAAATAATAGCCTAAGATTTTAAGTATTATAAATTAGAGAATATGCATTTTTTATCAAGTTCTGAATTTTGTGGGTGTTAATTGTTTCAGTTTTTTTAATCACCCTGAGTACATTCTACCACTGACATTGATAATTAAATTTATGAAGTTGTTTGCAATTCTGTCCTCCTTTTAGGACCATTTGTAACTTCATTTTACCTTTCTTAGGCAGAAAATTGGTGACAGGTAGGAAAGCCTCAGAAATATGTATAACAGATTATTTTGTGCCCGTTATATAATTGTGACTAACAAGAATGTATGATGAGGGCCCGGAGAGATAGCACAGCGGCCTTTGCCTTGCAAGCAGCCGATCCAGGACCAAAGGTGGTTGGTTCGAATCCCGGTATCCATATGGTCCCCCGTGCCTGCCAGGAGCTATTTCTGAGCAGACAGCCAGGAGTAACCCCTGAGCAATGCTGGGCTAGTAAAAACGTGATGTTCTAACCTGCTAGACCTATAAGCAATATGTTATGCAATATTTGATAATTAGTATACCAAGGATATCAAATGTAGGGGTTTTATATATAAAATGCTTATAATAAAATTTTTATATATAACATATATACAAAAGAAAAGAAACAGAACCAAGTTTGTTTTTTGAGGAGGAATATCCCAAGCAATATTCATGGGAGCCTTGGAAGTCAATACCCTGTGATACTCTGCCTGACATGAGTATAGAGCTGTTTAATGCTCATGCTGGAAGTGCAGTGCTTCTCTTGAACCTAGCAGTAAGAATGTCTAAGCCAACTGAACAGATAGTATGAAACTTCAGCTGTTATTAGTTGGAATAATGCATATCCACTTATGCATATTTGGTATGTTTATTGTTCATGAGAAAATAAGTGATACATATGTTTGCATGAAGCTAAGTTAATGCATAGCATATCCAAGTGGCTCTGGAAAAGCTTTTTCGGTTTCTTATAAAGATAATATATTAATCATCTAGCAATCCCAAATTTCAGTGTCAAAGCCATTATTTTGTAAATCTAGAGAATAAACATAAACCTAAATAAGATTTTAGTGGTCATAAACTAAATCTCCAAATGGTTCCTTTGATGCATATATATATATATATATATATATATATATATATATATATATATATATATATAATATAGAAGTGGTGCTGGTCATAATCCTGAAAAAACAACACAATACTTCATACAATAATTTCCAGGGTTAAAATTCTCCAACACTCAAGTGTTAAAAAACTAAAATCCTAAGAAATCACAGTTTCAAATCAATCACTAAGGTTGAAATTCTGAAAGTGAGAAAGATGTCATCAAAATTGCATGAAAAACATGAGTCATCTTCCCTGCCAAGTACTCATGTGTGTTTGACTTTAGCCCATTCAAACAGTGTCAGCTCATCTTCCTCCAAACTCCGCACATCAGAGATAAAAATGAATTCGACAAGCTCAGTGACCTTCTGAACTAAAGACATTTGCTGGTGTAGAGGTTCCTCCCTTGTTATAAAACACATTAGATGGTAAACTATTCGTGCTTAGGGATTTGACAGTCAAAGAAGATAGATTTCTTATATTTACCACTAAATGTAACAAGAAAATGAGTGCAAGCCTCACTTGGAATATGGATGGCAGTTTGAAAACCGTTCATTGTATTTTTATAAATCCTGCCATCCCTGCTCCTGTTGCATCTTAAAATTTTCTAACTGATCCAGTAGTTTATGTATTCATCTTTTCCAAAATTGAAAAGCTTCTTCAAAGCTTATTTGAAAATTTGAGAAGAAAGTGGGTTTCAATTTTATCACCAAACCATGATTTCACATTTAGAATTGGCATGATTAAAAGTATACGTTATGTTCAATTAATAAAATGTTTTTTTCCATTCATTTCAGTGCATTTGACAGAATATTCAGATGAGTGAACTGGCTTTTTGACTTTTAAGTGATAAGACTGTAATGAAAAAATTAATATTTTCAGCTCATACAGATATGGTTGAATGGGCAGCCACAGGCAAATTTCTGCCTTGGAATAACTTTAAATCACAAGAAAAACTTACCAGTGATCAGTCAGGCAAAATGGACTTTTCACCTACTTTACCTGACTGACCCACATCCTTGTGAGTGAGAGACTGACATTTTGTGGATGGAGAAGTTAAAGGATGAAACACAATAGGGGAAAGTGTTGTGACCAATTTACAGCTGCTTTTGTCCTTCAACTGAGTCAAGGGATCAGAAAGACTAAGGTAACATCTTAGATGAGGTGTGATTGGATTACCTGCTGAGCTTAAGACTCAACCAAATACCAAATAACAGGGAAATGAGTTTGGTTGGAATCAAACGGGGAAGCTGCTTCTTTCCTGTGGATTAAGTTTAAGAGTTTTGTTTGTTTCTGGAGATAAGCATTCTGAGGGTCATTGGTGGTGGTGGTAGTCAAACATGTGCAAGGCAAACACTTTATGTCCTGTCCTATGTCTGGCTCTTGAGTTTAGAATTTGAACTATGGGGCTGGAAGAATAGCACAGCAGTAGGGCATTTACCTTGCATGCTGCAGACCCAGACAGACCCAGGTTTGATCCCCAGCATCCCTTATGGTCCCCTGAGCCTGCCTATTTTTTGCATGCAGAGCCAGGAGTAACTCCTGAGAACTGCTGGGTGTGGCCCAAAAACAAACAAACAAAAAATTGGAATTGTAACCTGGAGGCTAGAATTAGGAACACAGGTTTTGTGCAGAGCTAAAGGCCCAGTCCTGCCACAGAGTAAAGTGAAATTTTATACCTGGACTGACTGCCCCTTTTTCTATATAAAAGATTCTGCTAGGGAGGGGGGGGAAAGCCTGGAGGCCCCTAATAGAGTCCACCTGGAACCCACAGCAGGCCACCCGAGGTGGCACTCAGGCCGGGCCTAGAGTCCAGGGGGAAATAGGGAAGCGGCTGGAGGCCAGCGTGTACCATATATATTTAAAATAAAATGGGAGGATGGACTTTTAGTTTGGGAAGAGACCATTTCGGGTGGGGGTACCATATATTTTCAAAATAAAAATGAGAGGATGGATTCTCAGGCTGGGAAGAGGCCAGTACTCTACCTACTTGTTTACTCTCAAGGGCCTCTTGGCCTCTTCCTTCTTTTATTGTGTAACTGTGGTTGCTACCATATTACACTTCTGATTAGTTCCTATAAATGGTGACAACTGAGTCCACTGTCTTAAGCTAGATTGTTTATTTTTCCCACTTTTTATCTTTTCTCCTCTTTGTGAACTGTTCAATAAGATATTTTGGTGAAAGAGTCCCTCTCTATCTTTCCTTCTCTTTGTTATTTGTTAAATAAGGAAGTTTGTAGAACTGCCCTTCCATTTAATGTTTATATAAGAACCAAGTCAATTGGATTGTTGGACTTGTTCTAGCATCCCCATAGGCATCAATCTTGCCAAGTGATACTGCATTTTCTTTGCAAAGGCACATTAAAATGGGAAATTATATAAAAACACGTTCTTATTGAGATGGGAACACACAACTTTCCTTAAACGGTGACAATTGTGTTCACTGTCTTAAGTTAGATTGTTTATTTTCCCCACTTTTTATCTTTTTTTTCTCTTTGTGAAATGTTCAATAAGGAATGGTGGTGAAAGAGTTCCTCAGTTTAATGCTTATGTTTGAACCAGGTCACAGGGATTGTTGGACTTGTTCCTGTGGCCTCCTTATGCACTGATAATGCCAGGTGGCATTATTCCTTGTTTGCATGGGCACATTAAAATGGAAAATACTATACATACAACTAAGTTCTTATCTAATAGAGATAGGAACACACAAATCTAGTGGTGCAATGGAACCTTACAAACCCTGAACATTGATATGATGACCTGGCACAGGCCTCAGAGGTTTGGGCATTTTCAAGGGAAGCCATCTACGAAACATCCAAAGTTGTCTATGACATTGCCTGGAAGCAATTCTCTACCAGGGAAGACCCTACTGCTGCTCTGACATTGATTTACTCAAAAAAGTCTTCCCTTAACACTGAGAAGATTTAAACAACAGCAATGACCTTCATACTGGACAGGGCTTTCTGCATTGTCCTTTAATTCTGAATTGAAATTAGACATCCTGACTTCAATGTAGGATATACAGATTCCAGGACCTTCAATACAGAAACAGGATACCAACAACAGAGACTGTGAAAAATACAACTGTATGGGCACTACAGACAATGACCAGGATTGGACAAACTAGTTTGCCCAAAGCCTAGAAATGGTCTTATGTCAGGAAACTTCAGGGTTAAGGTCTCCTTGTACTTAGGCCAAAAGTTTTTCCTTTCCATGACCCCCATACTTTGGTGGGCCCATGCAGACAATAATTGCCACTCTAACATTGTTTATACAGTGCTTCTTTGACTCTAAACCTTTAAGAAACCACTAGTAAAAATATCTGGAACTGGAAAAAAATGGTTTACATTAGTGTTAACATATATGCTTTTAGTTAAACTAGCATTCTGGGGGATAAAGGAGGGAGAAAGGGATATATGCTTGGGAGTAGGGATGAAGGGAGGACAACACTGGGGTGATGGATATTCCCCTGATTCAAGGTTAATATGTACCTAAAATACTACTGTGAAAGATATGTAAGTCATTATGATCAAAAAATTGTGTTTTATTTAGAAATGTTCTTTGACTTACATGTATTATTATATTATATTATATTATATTATATTATATTATATTATATTATATTATATTATATTATATTATATTATATTATATTATATTTATTATATTATATTATATTATATTATATTATATTATATTATATTATATTATATTATATTATATTATATTATATTATATTATATTATATTATATTATATTATATTGACTTACATGTATTATTATATTATATTATATTATATTGATTATGGTATGTTATGTTGTTACTATATTATGCTATGTCAGTTTACCTCAATATGTTAATTAATTTTGTCTCTTGAATAAATTCTTACAATAAAAAAAAGATTCTGTTTAAAGAAATTGTTCTCATACCCTTTATAAACAATATGACAATGCCATATTTGCCAATGATATTCAATTTTTTTAATAGAGGGCTTACTCCTGCCTCTGAGCTCAAGGATCACTCATGGTGGGTTCAACAGACCCTGTGGCATTCCAGGGACTAAACATAGGTTGGCTGCATGTAAAGCACTGTACTTTTGCTCTGGCCTCATATTCACTCTTTTTACACCTGCAGATCTGACTATAGTGTTAGGCTAGTGGTTTCTAACCTTTCTAAACTTGAGGATTAGCACCAATGGTGGATTTGTGATTAAAGATCAATCAATCATCTTTAAACAACAGAGAATTCTGATACTAAAGTCATGTTACTACCCCCTGGGAAAGTAAAATAAGGCAACTCAGATGCAGAAATCATCACCAGGACTCACCTAGGAAATAAAAAGAAATGCTGAAAGAGAATGATAAATCTTTGGACATCAATCATAAAGAGACATAGTGGGGATCACCAAAGAATTTAGAAGATTTATCTTGACAAAATAACTGCTAGCTAATCTCAATTAAATGCAAAGACAGGTCTATGGTACCTGTCTATCAGAGAAGAACAGGATGGAGTGTACTTAAAAATGGCATGGGAATATAGTGGAAAGAATTAGAGCACATGAGGCCAGAGCAATAGCACATTGGTAGGCTGTTTTCCTTGCATATGGTTGACTGAGGTTAGACCACAGCATTCCATAAGACCCTCAGAGACTGTCAGGAGTGATTACTGAGCACAGAGCCAGGAGTAATGCCTGAAAACTAATGAGTTTGGCCCCAAAACCAAAGAAATAAAAGCAATTGGAACACATGCTTGACATGAATGAGACCCAATGTTTGATCTCCAATACCTCAAATTTCTCTGAGCACTGTGGTACAGGTGTAAAATATGTCTAAACAAAAAGGTTTTCTTTGACTTTTCTTTTTTGAGGGGGGTTATTAGTCCGATTATGTCAAACTGCTATCAATAGATTTTACAATTAGCTATGCTATGAATTTTTCTGTAAAGTGGTCAATGAACAAATCTATTGTGCTTTTGTGGTTTCCTAATAAACCTTTTAAATGTAAATTTATTTCAAATAAGGTTTAGGATAATTTTTCAGAATTATATACTTGAATTTTTTAAAATATTTTTGTATTTTTGGGGCATTTTAGATTTCAAAAGTCTTGGTGTTTCTGGATTTCAGTACCCAAATTTTAGTACCCAATTTGGGTATAATAATCAGCCTCGTATTGTTTAAATCTCTTTGGGGGGTGTCACACCTGGCAGCGCTTAGGGGTTACTCTGGCTCTATGCTCAGAAATCGCTCCTGGCAGGCTTGGGGGACCACATGGGATGCTGGGATTCGAACTACCACCCTTCTGCATGCAAGGCAAACACCCTACCTCCATGCTATCTCTCCAGCCCCTAAATCTCTTTTAAATAACTGTAAAATTTAGAGTTTCAGCATGATCAAACTGTGGGAAGGGTGTTTGCCTTGCATGTTGTTAACATGCTTTCAATCTCAACATCTCAGATAGTCTCCTGACCATGGCTAGGAGTGAGTCCTGAGCTAAGCCAGGAGTAATCTTTGAGTGCCAACATATGTGGCCCAAGTAAACAAAACAGAAAATTGATCAACGATTGATGAAACCTGTATCTGGAATGTTTTTTAAAGGAGGGATATACTAGAATTGTCTGAAGGGTGGGAGCACTTGGTGATGCTAAGCCAAGAGGGGAGAATCCAGCTCCTCAGAACTCAGACCCAAGGGGCTTTGTGGTCACCAAGAACTAGGATTCTCAGGAGCCAAGGTGGTGCCAGGAACCTAACTCTGGGTCTTGTCTATGCCAGGCATTTGTTTTATCATTTGGGTTATCACTATAGGTTTAATTATTTTATTTTTATTTTATTTTGGTTTTGTGGTGCTCAGGTGGTTACTCCTGGCTCTGAATTCAGAAATCGCTCCTGGCAGGCACAGAAGACCTTGCAGGGGTCCTCAAACTTTTTAAACAGGGGGCCAGTTCACTGTCCCTCAGACCATTGGAGGGTCTGACTATATAGTAAAAACAAAACTTATGAACAAATTCTTATGCACACTGCATATATCTTATTTTGCAATGAAGAAACAAAACAGATACAAATACAATATGTGGCCCGCGGGCCATAGTTTGAGGACCACTGCATGGGATGCCGGGATTCGAATGACTCTGTCCTGACCAGCTGTGTGCAAGGCAAACGCCCTACCTCTGTGCCAATACCTATTTTAGAGCTATGTTGTAATATAATCTGAACAATTGGGAGGAGTATGAGGTATGTTACTTTTACAATTTTAGTTTAGTTTTTGGTCTTGGAACCACATTGGTGGTTTTCAAGGTTTACTTCTCATTCTGTGCTCAGGTATCGTGCATGGTTTAGGGGATTATTTGGGAATTCAAGGGATTTAACTCTACTTTGACAAACACAAATCAAGCACCCTTCCTACCATACTAATTTTCCAACCCGCAAAAGTTTTATTGTTGAAGTTTTATATGTGTGTGTGTGAGTGTGTGTGTTGTTTGAAGGCAGTAGAACAGTATTTAACTGTGTCTTTACCTTAATTAGTGAAGTAGTGTTTATCTAAATATGTAGGCATCAAAATATAGCAGAAAATTTATGGAAATAAAATATGATAATTCTTATTTAAAAGGTAAAATAGAACGCTAAAAATTAATAGATCATCCACCTCCACCATCAGCTGAACTCAATGCTAGTTAATCGCATATACATGCATCATTTTTGACCAGCATTTAATTTTTTTCCTTCAATAGTATTATCAGAATTTAAATTTCAAATTGTGTGCAGGGGCAGCTGTTACTAGGGTGGGGTGCTGCTCCCACATTATTGGTGATGGTATAATAAAGAGTTTCAATCTGTTCCATTTTTTCATCTTTCTTATCATAGATGTGACTTCACTGCGCACTGTATTTTCCTAATCAGCTCAATTATTTGTGGGAACAGAACCCACACAGCAGATGGCATTTGCATAGGGAACTTTGACTCATGGCCATGGCAGAGTGCTGGATAATTTAGGGTTGTTTTTGCAGTAAAGAAAAGAGAAAGCGAAGAGAGGAAGAGCAGAAGCAGGGAGACATAACTTAAGGTAACAGAATAGAAAGAAACATCAGTGATGGTAGAAGTGGGTATTGGGTGGGACACCTGCTCTTGAGGTCTGGGTGGTCTTAGATATAGGCTGGGGTAAGATGCATTACAGAGTCATCAAAAAGAGGATGTCAACACAAAAACACAATACAAAAATGCCCTCTGTGCACTTCTATGTTCATTGCAGCACTAATTATACTAGCCAAAATTTGTAAACAATCCAGGTGCCTGACAACAGATGAGTGACTAAAGAAACTGAGGTACATCTACACAATGGAATACTCTGCAGCTCTTAGAAAAAATGGTCATGAAATTTGCCTTTACATGAAAGGACTTGGAGACTATTGTGTTGAGCAAAATGAGTCAGAGGGAGAGAGATAGACATAGAATAGTCTCACTCAACTATGGGATATAAGACAAATAAAAAAGATAGTATGATAACAATATCCAGAGAAAATAGAGATGAGGAAGGCCAAGAGGAACAGTCTATGATGTGAAACTTGCCACAAAGAGTGGTGAGCATATTCAGAGCATTAGCTGACAATTACCATGACAATGATAGTGAGAGAAGCAGAATGCCTGTTCCAGAGACTGGTGGTGAAGTAGGGTGGGAAATAGGAGACATTGGTGGTGAAAATGTTGCACTGGTGAAGGGTTGTGTACATTCTATGACTGAAACCCAACTAAGAACATTTCTGTAATCCTGGTGCTTAAATAAAGAAAAAAAATTTTTTCTTTTTTTTTTTTGGGGTGGTGGTGGTGGTGCTCAGGGGTTATTCCTGGCTCTGCACTCAGAAATTGCTTCTGGCTCAGAGGACCATATGGGATGCTGGATATCAAATCCTTGTTCGTCCTGGATCAGCTGCATGCAAGTCAAACACCCTACCACTGTACTACCACTATGGCACAGAAATTTAAAAAAAAAATGTGCAAAGTGTATATAACATGCCTTTTGGATAAATGTACCTGCTTTGAAATGTTTAATTATAGATGTTTCCTCCACTTCCTTCCATATTTCTCATCTTGGTCAAAGTTTAGTATCTTCTGTAGTTTTCCAGTTGTTTCTATTTTTACTGAAATTGTTTCATATATAAATTAATAAAGTAGAACTCAGAACTTTGATTGCCAATTACAAAATAGAGAACTACATGATATTTCCACTAATACTATATGAAGCTATGAAGCTTCTTTTTTTTATCACAACCCAACAACATGTTTTGGTATATGTCAAATATACCATTAGCACCACTGTTCTATACCAAATATACCATCTCACACTCACTGGTATGAGTTGGTATCTCTATGTTTTAACTTACATTTTTCTAAGTGTGAGTGAAATGATGGTGAGCCCTTTATCATAATCCTATTTATCATTGTTTTCTTTGAGAAAGTGTATTCATTCCTTGCTGCATTTATGCATGGAGGTTTTTGAATTTTTCTTGTTGGAAAATTTAACAAGTGTTTTATAGATCTTGAATCTTTTATCAAAAGTATTGTGTGAAAACAATTTTTCCCATTAAATAGAGCATGTCTTTATTAGCTCTTGAATTTCATTAGTAGTGCAGGAGCTTTTTGATCTACTGTAATCCATATATGTTTATTTTGCTGTCTTTGCTACTGTAGCATCTTATTGAAGATTACTTTGTTTTAAATTTCCTGTAAAGTTTAGCCAATCTTTTTTCAATGTTTTTTATGGATTCTATTCTAATCTTGAGAACTTTGATCCATTTTGAGTTTACTTTTATGAAGGGTAGGAAGGATGGTTCTAATTTCATTTCTTCCCATATGGCTATCCAGTTTTCCAAACAACATTTATTCAGTTGTTCATTTTTTAAACAAATGAGAATTCATATCAGATATTTGTCTTTTTGTTGGGCCCACCCCAGTGATGTTGGTTTCATGCAGTATCATTTAGGGTTTTACATATACAAGGCATGTACTATACTCTTTTGAGCTATTTCTCAAGACCCAAGATAATTTATAAAAAAACTTCTACTATTTTTTTGCTAATGTTTCTAGACTTAACTCAATACCAAGTTTCTGTGTTATTGATAAATTAAAGGATTTTGTTTTCTTTTTTGAAAAACTAAAGTTAACAAATCCCTATTCTTGCTCAGGGGTTTACTCCTAGCTCTGTGCTCAGAAGTCACTCCTGGTAGGCATGGGGAACTATACGGGATGCCGGGATTATAACCAGGGTCTGTCCTGTGTTGGCCTTGTGCAAGACAAATGCCTATCACTGTGCTATCGCTCTAGCCCCAACAAATTCCTATTCTAAATGAAATTTCTGAGATAGTTTTCAAATCTGATTATTAATCTTTTTAAGATAAAAATCTAGTGACAATTGTTTTATTTTTCAATTTCTTAAAGTTATGGTAATATGACTAATCTGTCACCCTGATCTATTACCCTCTATCTATTTTGGTTTGGCAGTATATTTCTGGATTTCTCTCATTTGCAAAATGGTCATAACAATAATCTACTTTTATGTCTATTTATGATGTGCCTTAAATAATTAATTTCAATAAAAGGGTCATTGTAATGCCTAGCTCAGTGTACTTAGAGAGTCAAAATTACTTGTTGCTAATAGTTATCAGTGCAGCTTTTCACAGATTGTGTATTTTTTCCTAATAATATATTTAAGCACCAGGGTTACAAACATGTTTGTAGTCGGGTTTCATCAAAAAAGTATACCCCCCTTCACCAGTGCAACCTACCCACCACCAGATTGTGCAATTTGAAACAAGGCAATGCTACCAAGAAATACAGCACATTCATAAACATAGATCACTATCGCGCTTAAGAATGGCTTCTTGGGGCCGGGCGGTGGCGCTAGAGGTAAGGTGCCTGCCTTGCCTGCGCTAGCCTTAGATGGACCGCGGTTCGATCCCCCGGTTTCCCATATGGTCCCCCAAGCCAGGAGCGACTTCTGAGCGCATAGCCTGGAGTAACCCCTGAGTGTCACCCGGTGTGGCCCAAAAACCAAAAAAAAAAAAAAAAAGAATGGCTTCTGAATGCTTAAGGGTTGAATCACTGACATACATGTGTCTATTTTCAGTTAAGTATGTAAAACAATCTCCTGTTAGAATGACAAAACATCTAATGTTTGAATATATGTATGATGACTTGGACAATTAGAAATGAGGCATCGAGGATTCATTCCTCTCTCCTTTCCACAATGATGTCTCTGTAAGAGATGTTCACTACCCAAATTATGAAGCTGATATATATGTATATATTCACATACATACTTCACAGACACACACACATATATATCTCAAGAACAAATGGGAATTAAAGAAAGTACCTTCATAGCCTTTCTGATTTATCAGTGTCTTATTGATTCATGAAATATTTGGCCTTCAATAAGTGATCCTGGTATGATACTCAAAATGGATTTTCAGTGTTTTATGACAAACTCTAATAATAAGGTTTCTATGTCTATATTTTCTTCCTTTCTAAATGGGTCCTCTGGGTAATAGGTTGATTCTAGCAAGTCTTTGTGACTCAAGACTGCACTGGCATTATACTAGTAAGCTTTTAGGCAATGTCTTATTTATAGACTGATAAATTGTGTGCTTCTCTTCATTCCATTTTTCAAAGGGTAACTTTTACTGCTCTGGGAATTCACTTCTTTTAGGCCAGCAATAGTTTTACCTGGTTGTTGCATGCTAAAATCCTTTGTGGAATAATAAAATGCTAACATCAAAGTGTTTTACAAATCTTCTGTTCTCTTTTTCCTATTTTATTTTGTTCAAACTTCTTTATCATGAAAGTTCTTCAGTAGCACATTTTATTCATATTCTTATAAGAATATAATTCATTATAAATTCTCCCACATACATTTCATTTTTATAGAAAGGTATCATTTTTATCATTTTTTCAAGCTGACTGTTTGACCTAAATTTTTGTTAAAAGTAATTTCATATTTTTGTACTTGTTGAGCTTTTATTCTGACTTATCTCAAAGAAGTATTTTTAAAGGAAGTTTAAAGGAATATTTGGAAAGAAGATTATGCTGGCTGGCTATTGGATCACAAGCTACTTCAAAATTCTGGCTTAAATCAGGAAAGATTTATTACTCTTCCAATATGATAGTTTGGCTGGGCTGGCCCTGAGCTGAACATCTACCTTACACCATCATGATTAGAGGGATTGCATGTTTCTTAGACTGCTGAAGTTACTGTGGTCCAAATATTAGTCTTCCTTCTGGGGTTATCTATGTAGCTAGAGCCTACTATAATGATTGGATTGCCCACGTAATAGACAACTAGATCTCCACACCATCTCTTTTGATTCTTTGCTAGGAATTGACACACTCTCTATTTGCCTTCATGTTCTTGGCCACAGAGAATCAATCATGTGGAGAAAGTAGAGTTCAAGAGTGAGCATCTGCTCTGGCAATAATGAAGCCATGGAAGGCATAAAAAATAATCATGGTGAATGACACCTTTTACCAAAGAATAAATAATGAAATTTCACTTTATTAGTAATGCTAGGTTTATTTTGTATAACTGGTATTTTACCACTTATTAATCATTGTTATTTTTATCTTTATTGAAGTACTGTGAGTTACAGTACAGTTGATGGTAGTTTCATGCATACATCAGTACTTCTGATTTCTGACACATAGCTCTGAACATGGAATTACAAGTAGATCTTTAGGGTTTGTTTTTCTTGTTTCCAGAGAAGTATCCCAAGTATTCTTTTGCTTCAATACACATGTGAGGGTATGCTAGGCTAGTGTTCTAATTCACAGCAAAATACTGAAGTGTGCATAATTTTAAATCTATTGGAAATGGCAAATAGTCTGAGGTTGAATTTTAAGGGTTAGAAAGTTAAGCATAGTATCAAATTCAATAGTCAAGGGTAAAAGTTTCCAAACTATACATACTTTATTAACTTGTTAAAATCATAAAAATGCTTAAATGGTAGGAATTACAATTTTACCAATGAAGTACTTATTAACAATGAAAAATTAGATAGAATAGATGAAAATGATGAATGTATAACAGTTTGTTCTTATTTCATCTTATAGCTTGTTATTCAGCTTCTGCTAGGGATACTATAATGAATATAATATGTAGTAGGGTAAACTTTTCCTCTTCTAAATCCCCATATCAATTAAATTTTATTAGATATTTTGTTGAGTAATTTTCACCTTAATACTTGGTATCGTGTCAACCACTAATTTCTCTTTATCAGGTCTATCTAAAATTTATTTTATTTTTACTTTTTTAATTAACTTGTTTAATTAAAAATGTATCACATAGTTGACAAAACTGATCAGAATACATTTGTTTCAGAATGACAGAAAGCAAAGTTATTAAAAATAGAAATAAAATAGAAAAACTAAAAAAATAATAAAAAGAAAATAATAATTGCGGTCGCAGTGGTGGCGCAGTACTAGGGCATTTGCTTTGCATATGCCTGATATAGGATGGGCCGCAGTTTGATTCCTTGGTGTTCCATATGGTCCTCAAGCCAGGAGTGATTGCATATGAGGTATGGGCACATAGCCAAGAGGAACCCCTGAACATCCCCGGGTGTGGCCCAAAAGCCAAAAAGAAATTAAAAAAGTAATAATAATGATATGGAAAAAAGAAAGAAAAGATCATTAGCAAGTATATTTGTGAAAATTATTGTATCTCCAATAAAGCCATTAATACAATAGCTGAAGTTTTAGTAAGTTCCTTTTTTTTAAGCTAGGAGATACAAAAATACTAAAATTTAGTTTAGATATAGAAAGGACCTTGCCTTTTGTTTATTGAGAGTAGAAAGCTCATGATCATTATAGTGCAATATCCTTTTGATCTGCTCATTACATGAGTGATGACTCCTGTTTTAATAAACTAAAATGACATTAAATAAATTCAATATGGATTGTCATGGTTGTTTGTTGAAATTTTATTCAAAGATATTACTAATCTATATCTTTGACTATCAAAAATGAAAGATATAAAATATATTTTCTCTTGAAATAATTTTAGTAATTCAAAGAAGCTCTGAAAACAAAATTGCTTGGAGAGAGAATAGCATTTGGATTTACAGTTATGTGCCTGCATGATAAACTTTTAGAGCTGGCCTGTGGTGTTGAGGATGGTGCACTGGGTCCAGGCTGTCAGCAAAGTACTGGTTCACTGACTATGACTGGCTATTAGAAGCAGTAGAATGGAAGATCCAGCCTGTGCATATAAAACCCTGTCTATGAGGATAAAATAAAAAAAATGCATTTCCATAAAATGGATGAGAAGATACTAGTAATTTACTAGGCCTATCATCAGCAGACTTTCTGGGACCCTGGCATCCTTTCTCATTTTTCTAGAGACTAAAAGGATGTTGGATAACTTGTCTTGTGCAAATGGCACTGGAATAAACTAGTCATTTTGTCAAATTCTGCCCATGTAAGCTTTAAAACACTTTTGAAAAAAAGTTGCTCCAAAAGTTAATTGATATGGATATTTTTCATTAAGTATAAATTATATACGACATAATTTCCAACTATTATAAAGATTGACATTTAAAAGCCAAACAAAACAAACATTTTTTTAAGTTTCAAAAGAAACAGGAGCAAGTTAACATGCCTCACCTTTTAATAATTATATATATTTATAATGTTACATAGGTAGCATAATTATAAGTATATACATATTCTTAATATATACACAATGCTTTTAAGTAATTATTTAAAAAGTGGACTTCTTATTCATTTATCTATGAAATAACTGTCCTATACTGTTTTAAGTTTTTAAGTTTTGTAAGTTGTTGAAACTCTTGTTCACTACATTTTGATATCTACATATACAAAATAGAAATTAAAACTTATTAATGATTTTCTGATATGGGGTTCGAAAAGTTAAAATTTTCTATTGAGTTTAATAATTAAAGTTTATCTTTATTGATTAGAATAAGAACATATATTACCAATGATCATAATAATTAAAAAAGAATTGGGAACTTCGTGTTTAATGAGATGGACAAAAAGGAATACATTGTGCCTTGGATGACAGTATTTATCAACAATATTTTAAATTACCCTAAAGATTCGTACTTATTATTAGTAGTAGTATTACTTTGAATTTTGGGGCCACACCTATTGATAATCAGGGTTTAAACCTGGCTATGAGCTCAGAAATTGCTCCTGGATTGGGGGACCATATAGGACTCTGGGGGATCAAACCGAGGTCTGTCCTGGGTCAGCCACATGCAAGGCAAACACCCTACCACTGTGACATCATTCTGGCCCCTTATTATTAATTTTTTAATTCTGAAAGGATGGGAGAATCTGTCTTACATGCGTGAGGTCCTGAATTTAAACCCTGATTTTTCCTCTATATGCCCCACTGCTGGGTATAGCTTATATTACAATAACACCTAGAAAACGTTTCTCACAAAAGCGTTTATAATATGATAGCTCTTGAGACATGGTTCAGAAGTGCTCTGGTTGGCACATATACCAGTTTTCTATTGCCATAATTCCTAGTGGCTTCTGTATAGAGCACAGACTTGAAATTATACATAATGGTTCTATGAGCTTTGAGAAGTTACTAAAACATGTTTCACCTTGTTTCTGTGTAATGTATGGATTGAGACGCAAAAACATATCTCTTATATTTGAAAACTGGTCTGGTGCACACAGCAGGCCTTGCATTTCCCTACTAGAAATAGAAAACTTTGTTATACATCAATGTCAAAGCATTGCTAGGACTTTTGTAATGTGAGACAGACAAGACTAGTTGATAATTTTGTCTAAGTTAGAACAAAGGACACTGTTGTTTGGTAGTACACAAAATATCTACTGACAAGAATGATAGATGCTTGATGTACCTCATTTAAGTAGGTGTTTTTGCCAACAAAACAAAATAGAACCATTTCTGATCTAGACCCCTAGCAACACTCAACCCAGGGTGAACCAATTTTAAAGTCCCATTTCCAAACCGCTCTCTGAGTTGGCTCAGGATTCTCCATACTTCGACATGAATTAAATCTGAATTGTGTAACTACAAGTTTTTCTCCTTGTGGTCTCTGGCAAAAGGCAAAGACCTCAGATCTCTTATAAAAAGAAAAATGGCCCCAGAATTTTTCCAGTTCTGTTCTTTAGCGACTGTGCTGAGATTTCTCTCCAGGGCAAAAGACATTTTTTGCAGATGTGATTAAGTGAAGTATCTTGGTGTAGAGAGATTATAGGGTCTTTGTAAAAAATGAGATGAATGAGTTCGGAAAAAGTACTTACTGCATTAATTACATGGCCTTCAGTCTTGTCCCTTCTTGTTTGCTATATTGAGGCCCTCTGCCTTTCTAGATGCTTTGCATGAAGAACTAACTCCACTGCCTTGTTTCCAGTTTCACAGAGTTTAGGCAGAAGAGTTGAATTGTATCCTATTAAATAATAAACCTCCCATTTCTTTTATTTGGTGGAGGAATCCCTGGTTGTGTTCAGTGGACTAGGTGGTGGATGGTGGGGTGAGTTCCAGGCCTCAAAGTCATCTCCTTGACCCTGAATTTATTGTTTCTTGAAAATAACAAACAACTTTACCTATTAGGCAATTGGAAAGTGCCTTGTATTGTGAAAATTTGGTGTTCTGTTTCACATTACGATGCACATAACTAGGGACATGTCAGTGAGCAAATATAGTCACTCTAATCAATGTGGCTGCAAGCCCACTTACCACTTTCCCGCACAATATTCATTGTTGCCAGGGCTGGCAGTGTCCTGACCCCTAGAGCTTCTTGGCATATGCCCAAATGTAGCAGACCTGTGATGACAGAAATAAAGTATTTCTCTGTCTTCTTAGAGATAGTTATTTTTCTACTGTCTTGTTATAGAGTAACAAATTTAGTTCTAAGAACTAAGAAAGATAGAGACACTAGCTTTATGTGAAAGCAGGTATGCATGTAGATCATACATACAAATATAAAAAGGAAGTAAGTTTTATCAATATTTAGAAAGATTTGGAACAGATTAATGCACTGACTATATAATTGAGGCTAGTTCTTCAAACCCAGGTTTTCCCTTGACCATCAGCTCTTTTTTTTTTTGGAAACATCTGGAAGTGCTTAGGGGTTACTCCTGGCTCTGCTCAGAAATCACTCCTGGCAGGTTCTTCGGACTCTATGAGGTGCTGGGGATCTAATCCAGGTTGACAGCATATAAGAAAAATGCCCTATCCACTGTGCTATTGCTTGGGCCCTCTCTTTATATCTTTGCATGATATATTATTTCCTGCTCTGGAGAAACCTATATTCTTACTTGAACATGTAGTATTTCCTCTTTTTACTTCCCTTACATCTTTCTAAGTAAATTGTGTATTTAGTGCTGCTCCATTTTGGTTTGCCTTCAGAATATCCTCATTTTGTGCTCACGGTTCCAAGCGGTATCAGAGATTGAATTGGGGTCAGCCACATACATGGTAAACCACATGCAATTTTAATTTCAGTGCAACCGCTCACTAAAATAAAATGGGGAGAATAATGCTATCTACTTTTAAAATATTTGTAAATGAGAAAAGTAATTAAAGTGTTTAGGTCAGGGCTTTTGTATGTTAATCACTCACTAAACCTCTAAAAAGTAGAAAATGCCCCCTTGAGTTTTTCAAGTTCTACCTCTGCTCCATTTCACTTCCTGGTCAAAAAGCATCTGGAAAATGTACTTAGATGGAGCTATTATCTGAAATTGCTCTGTGGACCTAATGTGATCATGAAGGAGAGGTAGAACCAGAGGAATCATAGGGACAGAAGTAGAGAACAGTGTGATGCTGCCAGCAACCTAACTATATGGATGATAATTAGATAACCAAAAAAGATAAAGAATGGGGAGTTCTGATAAGCCTTTTAAAGATATACAGTCCACGTGACCTCTTGATTGAGTAGGTCAATGTTGTTTCTGACTTTAGGAACTCTAAGATATAGATTCTTGTGTGTTAAGACTTAGATGTGTATGTTCCCTTGTTCCAGCAGCAATCAGAAATGATTTATATAATAACATTAGTGTTGTTTACTTGGTATGGCTGCCATGACTTAGTGCCAGAAAGTGAGTGATTAAAACAAGTTATTGTCTCCTTGCCCAAAGGCCAGAAATCTAGAGACCACAGTGTCTTTAGCATTGACTCTTGAGGAACTTAAAGTTTCCTTCCTTTCTTCTGGATTATCTTCTTTTTCCTTCCCATTATGTTTCCCTATGTGCTTTTGTATCTTTATTCCCCCTTTTATATTACTGATTCTAATGTTGTATTGTCCATTTGTTTAACTTCATTCTACTTTTATTATTAATAACTTGCCTTCAAATTGGCTCACACTTTGATGTACTGTGGCGTTAGAATTTCAGGAGATAACTTTAGTGATGGGGAACACAGAATCCTTAACATATATTAATTATGTGCCTGTAAAATAAAAATATTGAAATATAAAAGCTATAACTATACTCTAAGTAACAGAAGACTAATTATTTTAACCATGTTTTATTTTACTAAGAAAGCTCTTTAAAGGAGCAGCATCATATTTGGAAAATTTGCCTTGCTGTAGAGGTACTATAACTTATTGGTTTAATAACTTGTGGTATCTCTGATGCTACCATTGGGTTATAGCCTCAGTTATGGAAAGTGATATTCCAATAGTTCTAAAAGCAATTGTGCTTTAAAATTAGGGAGAATTTATTTGGGGTATCAGAAGTTCTTTCTGTCATGCCTGCTCTCTCCTGAGTATCTAGTTACTATCTTGTTACTTGTTTCCAGAGCTTCTGTAAGTGGTGGGCAGAGGGGCAACATGTTCCAAGTGAAGATGCATTCAATCTCTAAAGGGAAGCCAAGTCATATTCCTCATGAAAATCTGACTTCTATTCAATATTTCTTGGATTAGTTGGGGCTTAAAACATGAAGGAGTCTTTGGGGAGTATATAGTAGGGGAAAAATGGACCATTTCTCAACAGAAATGTGCTCTGTGTGTGTTTGCACACTGCACATGCATGCTTATAAAAAAAGACACATTTTGCATACATTTAAACCATTGAAGGTTCGTTAAATCTTATTTCCTTGCCTCAGTGCCCTATCTGTCTTTTTTTTCTCAAACAATTTCTCCTGAAGGTTTTATTGTGTTATTGTCATCTCCAAAGTTGGCATCTTCATATGCTTTCCCTCCCATAGGTACGAGGCTTATCCTGTCTTTCGTGATCCCTTGTCAGTTCTCACAACCTTGTATTTGTCCTCTCAAGTCTTCGGCACTTCTCTGAATGCCCTACTTAAAAATTTACCTCTTCCTTCTTTCACTATGAAATATTGAAAAAATATTTCATGGACTCTCTCTACATTTTGTTCAGTTATTGTTTAAATTGTTTGTTTTAGGAAACTGCTTTGGTTTTTATTCCTCAAAGTCTAAAGTATTATCTTATGTCATTGTATGGCTAATTTTAGTCACATTTCATTCTTTGAAATATAAAATCATTAATATACACTTTTTCCATATGCATGGTCATATGTATCACAATTTAAGTTTTATAAATCTTAATAAACCTTTGGAAAATATTACTTTTACAAAAATTTGCAATTAAACTATTATTTACTCTTTGTATAAAATAATTCTGGAATAGTGAGAATATCACAATAATAATATAAGAACTACCTTCATAGAATAGTATTTTTAGTCAATATCACATGATAATATATTTTGCTTGGCTTGACTTTTTTCATTGTATTTCTCATAAATAAGTAATTAAAATTGTTATTGTTTTATGTATTGAGACTACCAGAAGCAGAAACAAATCTCTATGTATTCTAAAAATGAAAATTAGGAGGAGGGTATTTTCATTAAAAACAAAATTTGGAGCCAGAATAGTGGTGCAAGTGGTAGGAGATTTGCCTTGCAAGCGCTGACCTAGGATGGAATGCGGTTCAGTCCCCTGGTATCCCATCTGATCCCCTAAACCAGGAGCAATTTCTGAGTGCAGAGCCAGGAGTAGCCCCTGAACATCACCGGGGGTGGCACAAAAAGCAACAAATAAAAAACCAAGAAAGAAAAAAAACAAAACAAACAAAATACAACACAGCTCATTTACCATTGCTGTAACTATTTCCTACTTGTGAGTATATGGTTTACAGCACTGTAAAATAAGTAAACTCATTGTAAAATAAGTTCACTCATTGTAAATTCACCTTCGTGCACCATATTCTAATCCCAGGTGGAAGGGTCTGAAGAAGCAGGGTTGTGGTAAAGAATTAATTTGCTTCTTGCCATGTGGTATCTCTGTGTGCCAAAGTCACACTACTCTTTTTTTATTCTCAGTATAAGTTCAACCAGTTGGGGGAGGGTGGAGTAAGATCCAGGTAGGATTTTACATATCAAAGGGCTAGGTGACTAGGAAATAGGAGGAATTCCTTTGTTTTGGGTTAAGAACTAGGTGTTATCTTACTTGGCACTTTCCTTAAAATGCAGCTTTATTTATTATATATTTGTGGAACTCCTCAAGTCTATGGTTTTTGAATACTGGAGCAGGGATTTGAACCCCGGTCCATCCTGTATTGGCTGCGTGCAAGGCAAACACCTTACCGCTGTGCTATCACTCCAGCCCCCATTACTTGTTTATTACCATGATTGTCCCCTTCCTTTGTCTCCTCACTTCTCTCCTATCTCATTTATCCCCTCCTATCTAATTCTCTTCTCCTATTAGTCCATTCTTTCTTATTTTCCTTCCCTCTGATCTGCCTCCTCTCTCTCCTGCTTCCTCCTTTCTTCCATGTCCATCTCTCCCCTTCTTTTCTCAACCCTCTATGTCTTTCTTATCAGTCCATATCTCTGTAATTAGGTTCTCAGTGTCAAAGATAGTTATTATTTTATACTCACAACAAGTAGCATAGTTCCCTTTATTTAGTAGGTGTGAAATAAGTATGCCTTGAGTTAACAAATAGAAGTGTAAGCTGGTAAAAACATAATTATGGGCAGAATTTGAAATTAAGGAACAATATATAATAACCATGTTTTAGATTCAGAACACTGGATGAACCTGAGGGACAGAAAGGACAGATATTTTTCAGAAATTATGCAAAATAACTAGAAAGTATAGGCTTAGAGTCCCAGAGAGTTACAGAAATTGATGGGAATTACAAATATAAAATAAAATATAGTATTAGCTATTTACATATAGATTGTGAGATGTAAGAATAGTGATAGGACCTATTGTAATAGGAAGAGAAGAAAATAATGAAAAGTAAAATCAGAGATATTTCAGTTTTGTAACAATAGCAAATAAAGTGCCACTTCTGCCTAGATAAACAGACTACTTGTGGGCATCCATTGTGTCTTTCATTCTGGTGAATGAAATGTGGAGATATCCACAATATAATTCAAGGAAGAGGCATAACTTAGAGGATCCCTGCTCTGCAAATACCTATTGCCAATGAATGAAAGACATGAAAGGAAGCTTGGGTAGGCTCTATCTGGTTGTATGTTTTTCCAATCTGAAGTAGAATATATATGTAAAGAAGTCAGAGAAAGATTCTTTCCAGTGATGCAATGTGTCTGACTTATTACATGAAGACATGTTTAAATACATTACCAGTAAAAAAGGTATGGGCTCTGGAATTTTGCTTTATATTCAGAAATATATCATGATATGTAAGAAATGTCATTTCACAATGAGTTACTTCAATGAACACATTTCTACTTATATGAAAACATAGATATGAATACATATATATTTATGTACACACATTGTTATTATTTTATTTTTTGTACACACATTTTAATAAAAGTCCTCTTTTATAAACTAAAATTTAAAAATTGTGTCCCTGAGTATAACTTAAATAGAAATAAACTGTTTTGTCTGATTTGAAGTACAATCCAGATTGAAGTTTTTGTGTGCTTTAGGAAAAATGGTATCCTGCATATTGATGTATCCATGATTATACATATATAAGTAATTGTTTAGACAAACTCAATTAATATAAATGAATAATTGTCAGCTTATGTAGACATCAGCAGCTTCTGCCCTCACTAAAGATGCATATATTTTAGGAAATGGATAGATGTCTCTTGGTTGGATACGCATTAATGTGAAAAATAGTAATTGTATACAATCATGCCAATGCCTACACATAAAATGTGATATCTGACATTAAGAGTGTCAGATTAGGGGCCGGAGAGATAGCATGGAGGTAAGGCGTTTGCCTTTCATGCAGGAGGTCATCGGTTCGAATCCCGGCGCCCCATATGGTCCCCTGTGCCTGCCAGGAGCAATTTCTGAGCCTGGAGCCAGGAATAACCCCTGAGCACTGCCAGGTGTGACCCAAAAACCAAAAAAAAAAAAAAAAAAAAGAGTGTCAGATTAGATATAGATATTAAATCAGTGCAGTTTGTAGCAATTGTTTGGTGAACAAAGTCTGTTGATAAGTTTGGACGATAATTGTGAATAATGAACACTGGATTGCCTGCATCCCACTTTTCCTGCTCCCTTTTTATTCCTTTCTTATGCCATACACAAGAGAATTTTAATAGTCTATTAGGGGCTACTTAACAATATAGAAATAAGTTTACAATGCAGTAATTCCAGACCAACCTGCACAAATTTCCTCAGCCTTGTCCCAGGAAAATGTTTTTGCCCATGATTTCCATGAGCGTGTCTCAACATTTTCTTATTCTGATGAACTCCATCCCCTTTGATTCCATTCCCTACCAGATCCTACTATAGCCCGCCCTATTTTTTTTTTTTTTGTTAGCCTTGGATATGCTTAGGCTTTACACCCTACTCTGCGTAAAGGGATCACTATTGGTGTGGATTAGGACCAAATGTAGTATTAGGGATATAATCCAGATTGGCTAGGTTCACAGAAAACCCCCAACCCACTATATCATTGTTCTGGAATGTCTCTTCTACTGCTTTTCTTGTTACCAAGGGAAGGTCCTCCTCTTCTTTAAACATAAACTATTCTTGTTTCCTCTATTTATCCTTTTGTTATTTCATATAAAAATAAAGCTAACAAAACCAAAATGAACAAAAAAATATAGATATAACTTCACAATATTAGTAAAGTAAGCTTGTTTTTTGGTTTTGGGTTACTCCTTTCTCTGCACTGAGGAAACACTTTTGGCATACTTGGGATACCTTAAGAATACCAGGGATCAAACCCACTTCGGCTGCCTGCAAAGAAGTAAGTGGCTTACTCTTTGTACAATTTCTTCAGCCCTAATAAATTAACATTTAATGTAAACTTATAGTTTATTTCTACATTCTTGTAGAAATTTACAATATTTAAATAATTAAATTTACAATATTTAAATAATTAAATTTACAATATTAAACAAAAATAGAGCTGTTCAGGAATCCCAAGCAATATTGATAATACTGCAGATTTTGTAAGACATGTTTTCATCTGCCAGGTCTTCCTGGAATTATGGGAAGGTAGGGAAAGTGCCTGCACTCACTCCAAAAATGTCCTGGTTATACTTGTCTAAAGTACCAGAACACCTTTAATTTGGTCAGGTTGGTGTCTTCTGCAGAGAGTTGTAGAAGAATGATGAAGTAAGGCCACAGGCAAAGTGGAGATTATGGGTGATAGGTGCAGTAGGTGTGGTTTTGGCAGGATGAGATCTTGGCCTGCCCCTCCCCTTGTATTGCCTCCTTTCAGCTGTGTGGCCAGTGCAGTGCAGTGTACCCATAATTTGTCATGGCTTTGTTTACATCTCTTTCTTATAAAAGTGTGAGTCTGGGTCAAAGTAAAAGCACAGTGGTAGGGCATTTGCCTTGCACGTGGCTGACCTGGGACAGACCCAGGTTCGATCCCTGGCATACCATATGGTCCCCTGAGACTGCCAGGAGCGGTATCTGAGCTCAGAGCCAGGAATAACCCCTCAGTATTGCTGGGTGTGGTTCATAAAACCTAAAGGGAAGGGAAGCGAAGGGAGAGTGAAGAGAAGGGTAAGGGAAAGGTGAGAGAGGGGTGAGGGAGGGGTGAGGGTGTTGAGGGAGGGGTGAGGGAGAGGTAAGGTAAAGATATGGGATTGTGGACAATATATCCTGAACTGAATTCTCAGTGGATTGTTTTTTCTGCACCCACAGTTTTCTTTATATAAATTTATTTTGTTTTCCCTTGTGCTCTAATATTCAAGCAATAGTATGAATTTTTAATCATTCAGATAAAGATTACCATATAATATTACTGTACTTTTATTGTTAATATGAATGTTTTATGTTTATTCACTTATTTCGTGAATAAGTCACGTTATTACCAAAAATAAAGGCCTTGTTGATTATCCTATATACATGCTGCATTCATTTTCTTCTAACTTGAAAACGGTATGGTCATTTTAGATGTATATTTTAATTTATGTTATTTTGTTTTAGGGCCACACCTGGTGGCACTCAGGAATTTCTCCTGGCTCTGCACTGAAAAATCACTCCTGGCAATTTCGGGGGATGATATGGGATACCAGGGATAGAATCTGAATCCACTGAGTAGGGCAAATGCCCTACCAGCACTACATGATTATTTTAAAACCATTGGAATTTTCACATAAAATAACCAGTTGTTTATACAGAAATTTCTACATTATATTAGAAATTTGGAAGATGGTATATCAAACTAATTAATATAGTAGCCTTATAAAATTGTTTAATAATTTATCATCTGTATTTACTAAGAAATGTAGAGAATTGAGTGTTCATATATCCTTTTCAATATTCTATGTTCTCCATATCAGTTTAGTTATGAAAAGTTTTGAATTACATGGAAGCTAATCTTTTATTCATCACTTCTGATTTTGGACTGCTGTCTCTTACAAATTTCTTCTTCTTTTTTTTTTTTGGGGGGGGCACACCTGGTGACACTCAGGTTTACTCTTGGCTATGTGCTCAGAAATTGCCCCTGGCTTGGGAACCATATAGGATGCTGCGGATTGAACCGTGGTCCATCCTAAGTCAGCCGGGTACAAGGCAAATGTCCTACCACTGTATTATTGCTTCAGCCCTACAAAGAATGATAAATAATATTTGTTTCCTCCTGTGAGTTAGTCCTTTTGTACAACAGTTAGATTTTTCAAATCAGTAGATTACCCCAAAAAAGCACTTGTAATGTTTTGAAAGGTTGACACTTGATTTCTACTCATTTTTGATCTCTTTTACACTCTGGATTAGAAAACAATGTTCTTTCTAAAATAATTTTCAAATTTCAGATTTTAAATAGCTATTTCTTTGTCAAGTGTTCTTAGAAAAAGTGAACACAAAATAAATAGAAACTATGCTTAAAATTTGGCTCTTAACTAAAGGAATCAAAGATAGGCTCTGCCCTTTCTAGGTGGGTGAGTTCAGTAGGCATCACTAGTGTGTGAACCATCAGTTTTCTCATAATGTAAAATGTAAATAATTAGAGAATCAGTGAGTAGTAAATTAATAAATCTAAAATGCTTAAGATGATTGCTTTTCCACTGGTTAATCAGTACATACTAGCATCTTTGTTTGGAACATTATATTGATTATTGAAATCTGTATTAAATATGTTTGAATGAATGAATATGCCTGTATATTTTTTATAAATATCAGATACAGATTTAGAATTTTGTCTTTTTGTCTTTTAGACTTATTTAGAGATATTAACTGTTTAAGAAACTCAGAGTTGTAAAATATATATTGATTCATTTTGGCATGTTTTATAGTAAACATAGTAGTAGTAGTAGTAGTAGTAGTAGTAGTAGTAGTAGTAGTAGTAGTACCACAACTCCAAATGATGGCTGTGACATAAACAAGAGAAATCTAGTATTATACATACAGAAACTCCAAATGATGGCTGTGACATAAACAAGAGAAATCTAGTATTATACATACAGAAATGGTATTATGCATACAGAAATATTATTATACATACAGAATTAATTCCTGGCAGGCTTGAAGGACCATATGATGCTGGGGATTGAACTAAGTCATCTGTGTGCAAGGCAAACATTTTACTTTGCTATTGCTCTGGCTCGCAAATGTTATGTTTTAATTTTTTTGTTTTGGTTTTTGGGTCACACACAGCAATGCTCAGGGGCTATCCTCAGAAATTAATCCTTGCAGGCTCTGGGGACCATATGGAATGCCGGGATTGGGACCACAGTCCTTCTGCATGCAAGGCAATTGCCTTACCACTATGCTATCTCTCCAGTCTCAAATATTAGAAGTTTTTAATTTTTTTTTTGGTTTTTCGTGCCACACCCATTTGATGCTCATGGGTTACTCCTGGCTAAGTGCTCAGAAATTGCCCCTGGCTTGGGGGGACCATATGGGACACCAGGGGATCGAATCGCGGTCCTTCCTTGGCTAGTGCTTGCAAGGCAGACACCTTACCTCTAGTGCCACCTCACCGGCCCCTAAGAAGTTTTAATGCTATTTTTGCTACTGATATATATGCTACTGTTTTATAAAAGTTATAGTTCTATGTGCAGTAAGGAGACCAAAACATGGAACACCCTTTGAAAAAGTGCATTGACCGATAGGTATGCAAAATGAAAACTAAGTGTAAATCTAGTCTTTTAAACTATTGCAAGTTGTGATAAATGTTCTTTGTGCTTATTCTTTTCACTGAATTGTTTGTTTTTTGTCAAATGATTTTGGGTGGACAGAAAGTGAGAGAGGGGATTCCAAAATGAAGCTCAGTGGACAGAGGGCTTCTCCAGACTAAGATATCTGGTGTGCGGGTTCATTGTCAGGATGAGGACCCTGAATCGCCAGGTACAAAGGGAACCTTAAAGGGATCTGCTCTTGAGACCCTTCAGGGTTTCATGGTGTCTCTGGATCCAAACGATGTTGAGGGTTGAATCAGAGTTGAGCAAATGACTCTTGTAACATGTTCCTAGCATATAAAATAATTTTATAATGGTGAATACAGTCAACTGAATTATATTGCACTTTCTTACTATATAGGTTATTATATAAAAGGAGGCACTTTCCTATTTCTTAGCCTAAATTCTAGCACAGAAATGTTTCTTATTATTTTGATTTTATAATCTCTTCACTATTGTGGGAACTATGTTTAATATGCTTATTACAATTACCCAAAACTGTTTCATCAGGCAGATGAAATTTGACTCAAGATAATTATATTGAATTTTAGGGCACTTGCAGAAGTAACTCCCTGTTTGCAAACTGCATCAAATAATTGGGAATTAACCATGGCAACTGCTGAAAAAAAATATCACTAAAACTTGCTAATGTTTGCTCTACCAAAATCAATTGTTCATAATGACAAGACTTTTTACCTGGAAATCCTTTCCTACTTTAAATAAATTTAAAAATTCATGTTTTAATACTGTGAATGTTAATTTTGTAAGCTGTTCTAGAACTGTTGATGATCTGCCCTACATGTGTGTGTGTGTATATATATATATATATTACAATTATTGTGATATATTTTAGTTTAGTCAAAAATATATAAAAAGAATACCGAAAATTAAGTTTTTAATTTGTAGGTGTGAAGAAAGAGGAAGGATACATAAGGACTTCAGGTTGACACAGCAGGAAATAAAAATTAAATCTGTCATGAGAGTTTATTTATCTGAGAGTTTTCCAAAAAGTCTTAGTAATAAGGTGAAATTAATGTCTTTCCTGGTTCTGAGCTTCCATTGTGCAATTGAACAGGAAAAAATTGTTTCTTGTGACAGAAATCTTTGGGAACTACTCAGAAGAGGTTTTCTGAATATCTTATTCCATCTTAGAACCATGGCACAAAAGGGCCTCTGTTTTCAAACCTCTGCCATTTGCAGAATCCCATGAATACATTTTTAACAGTTTTCAAAAGAAATATGTAAACTGTGTTCTCCTGCTGCGGAGAGAAATTAATGATTGGTGGGCTTCATTTCAACAGACCATTTACCTTCCATTGTCATAAATATTAGCTCTCTGACAGGACGCTATTAACTAGTCCCCAGGAAACTAATTGCTGAAAAGGCTTGCAGGTGCTTTTATAACTAGAGTTATAAAAATGCAAGAAACTCTGACAGTCAGACCACATGAACTTGTGACAGCCTACTAAGAAATTCAACATGTTCCTGCTCTTGAGAGATGAATTGTAGTACCAGTGTCACTGACAGATCAGTTTACCTTTTAGCGCAGTACAAAGAGAGAGGGTTGTAGGCTGTCAAACACTTCAGCAAGTAAGAAAAATGGAATAGCCTTGAGGTAGAGTTGAAAAGAATGGTGTCTATTTTATTTCTGTGGAATACCAGGTTATGTTTTAATTTCTTAGCATTTAGTAGACATTGACCTCTTATTTGAAAAATAAATGCATGTTAGTTGAGCTGTTCCAAATTTGTCCAGGAACTATGCTATAGTGTAAGCCTTTTCCAGTTCCTCACAATATCAAGAAAATAGCTATTTAAAAGTTGGTAACAGGGCCGTGAGGTGGCGCTAGAGGTAAGGTGTCTGCCTTGCAAGCGCTAGCCAAGGAAGGACTGTGGTTCCATCTCCCAGCATCCCATATGGTCCCCCCAAGCCAGGGGCAATTTCTTAGCGTTTAGCCAGGAGTAACCCCTGAGCATCAAAAGGGTGTGGCCCCCCTAAAAAAGTTGGTAAGATACAAGATATATAATAATAACATTTTCTTCCCTATGCCCCCAATTTTCTTTTTCTACACTATGCTCATTAAATTTTGTGTTATGAATTGTTCTGCTTTCTGTAATTATCTCTCCTGTTTTCTTTTTTTGGTTTTTGGGCCACATGTGGCGATGCTCAGGGGTTACTCCTGGCTTTCTGCTCAGAAATAGCTCCTGGCAGGCACGGGGGACCATATGGGACACCGGGATTCGAACCAACCACCTTTGGTCCTGGATCGGCTGCTTGCAAGGCAAACGCCACTGTGCTATCTCTTAGGGCCTTGTAATTATCTCTTTTGACTAGGAATTGGATTTCTATCCTAGAGTTCATTGTCTTCTCAGTAGATGGAATTTAAATTCAATACAATTTCATATATACTTTTCTCAAATTCATTAATTTTACTTTTGGGGGGAATCACATCCAACAATGCTTATGCATAATTTCTGGCCCTGTACTTAGGAAATACGCCTGCCAGGTTCATTTGGAATTGAGGCCCAGCTGGCTGGATACAAGGCATATAGATGCACCACCCCTGTACTGTCACTCTAGCCCTACTATTTAATTTTTATTCATCATGATAATAGTGCCAATAGTTTTAAGAGAAAAACAGAATTTTAATTATTTTCTCCTATGCAATCAGTCTTTATGAATGTGGAATTATTTGATTCCATCCCAAATAGATCTTATTTTCTCTAGGCTATAAGTGATCACTTAGCAAGTTACACCTATTCACTGATACTTCTTGAGCATTTCTTTTTTGCTAACTCCCACTTATGTGCTATTGCTATAATTTGGGGGTGTGTAGGCTACACCTTGTGGTACTTAGTGGTTACCCCTGGCTTTGCACTTAGAAATTATTCCTTGCGGGCTTTGAGGACCATAAAAGATGTGATATCAAACCCTTGTTGCCTGTGTATAAGGAAATGCCTTCCCTAAGGTATTATCATAACCCCTGGAATATTTTTCATCTATAACATTTTTGATATATCTAGCAGGGTTCATTAAGATTATACACCCTAATAGAAAGTCTTTCTTATTGGTATCCTTTATATAGCTTTAAGATAAATATTAGTATACTTTACTTTAAATAATCTAGTATCTAGAATATATTTAACATAGAAATAATATTACAATTTTTTTTGGATTTTGTGCCACACCAGGTGATGCTCAGGTATTATTCCTAGATATGTACTCAGAAATTGCTCCTGGCTATGGGGCCAGAGAGATCGCATAGCGGGTTTGCCTTGCAAACAAGTTTGCTGCTTGCAAGCAGCCGACCCAGGACCTAAGGTGGTTGGTTCGAATCCCGGTGTTCCATATGGTCCCCCGTGCCTGCCAGGAGCTATTTCTGAGCAGACAGCCAGGAGTAACCCCTGAGCATCGCCAGGTGTGGCCCAAAACCCAAAAAAAATAAAAAGATTGAATGTTTTTTGGGGGTTTGATATGAAAAAAAAAATGAGGATAATAACATTTTAATCCTTTTTTTGTTTTAAGTTTATAATTATATTTTTTACTTTAAAACCTAAAAAATTATTCTAAGATTATTTCATGTGTCTAGATTTTTATAGGATACTAATTAATTTCTTCTCAGAGGTTACAATAAATAGCTATAAAATTAGCCATGCCACATAAAATATATTTAATGGTTATTCAAGGACCTACTTTTTAATAAACATTTAATAGACGATTCTTTGAAGATTGTGCTGACCTTAATTCTATTGTTGTCTACTTGAGTGATTTCTAGTTAAGTTGCTCATCAAGATAATCTGCATGCTACGAGGGACATATGTTTCTGTAATAACATTTTCTTGTTTAAAATGGTAAGAATTCATAAAATTAGGTTTGCCAAAAATAAATATTATTTACGGCCGGAGAAATAACCACAGTGGTAGGGCATTTGCCTTGCATGCATCCAACAAAGGATAGACCCTGGTTTGATTCCCAGCATTTATATGGTCTCCAAGCCTGATAGAAACAATTTCTGAGCACAGAGCCAGGAGTAACCCCTGAGTGCCACTGGGTGTGGCCCCAAAATCAAAATAAACCAAAAGTATTTATGGGATTTTGTTTAACTTTAAAAATATAAAAATATATAATATAATGTGTATAAGTAAATAGAAATATAACATCATTTTAAATATTAACATTTATAATGTGAATATTAATATCAAATATTGCATAATTAACATGTATAAATTATATACTTACATTTTATTTCATAATCATACATTTCAATACTATGTGATCACAAAGAGTAGAATCATTGTTTTTGGCACTGCAGATGCCAATTCTAGATCTCATCCCACAAATGAATTATTTTTTATTCTTTATTAAAAAGGTTTTTAGGCTATACCCAACAGTGCTCAGGGATCACTCCTGGTTCTACACTCAGGAATATCTCCTGGAGATGCAAAT